>NC_135558.1:7635000-7680000 GCF_964340395.1 Glandiceps talaboti | reverse complement strand
AGACAGAGAGAACCTAGACCAAAGAAACACAAACCAGAACCCAGTCCAGAGGAGAAAAAGAAATATATGGATGAATCTGAGAAATTTGCCAAGAGTCTTGTAGAAGGCTTTGGTGATTCAGATGGTATGTCATGTAATTATTATGTGTACCTTGACTGGCTTCAGGGTAGAATTCAATGTAATTAAAATCTGATCAAGGAGAAGGCTTGGTATGTTTTATATATCATGTGTGTGATTGTCTGCTGTACTAGTCTTTTGTGCCCTCTTGTGTATGTAAGTGGGGTAGTGACCTCTCCTTAGACCAGTTTCATTTCAAGCCATTGAGTATTTGTATACATCCTAAATGAGATATTTTGAGAAGTAATTACAATGCTTAGTTTTGCTTGTCGACTTATACCATATTTTGATAGACTGATGGATAGTATGATCCTCGGATAAAAAGAAAATATGTCAATATAGTGACAGTTTATTCATAGAATAAGATGGATCTTCTGTCAAAATACATCAGACATCTATTAAAATCCTGGTTACTTTGACAAAGCTTACATTGGTTTATTTCAGCAATCCGTCTCTCTTGTCCGCATTATAAAACCAAGCCATGTGGATGTATGCAGAAATACATTGTCAATGAAGGTAAGCTATATTTGGGGTTTGTGTTTTAACATATATACTTTGTGGAAGGGATGGAGATGATGTGTGTGTGTGTGTGTGTGTGTGTGTGTGTGTGTGTGTGTGTGTGTGTGTGTGTGTGTGTATGTGTGTGTGTGTGTGTGTGTGTGTGTGTGTGTGTGTGTGTGTGTGTGTGTGCGTGTGCGTGCGTGCATGCATGCGTGCTGGGGGATGATGATGGTGGCATGCAGGTGGATATGTACGTGTTTTAAGAAAATATTTAATCTCAACATTTTCATCTTGTAAGTTGTAGTGACATTTGAAGTGTTTGACTTTGATTTATATAATAGGTGATATGGAAGAAAGCAGAAGACGGGCACAAGAATTGCTGTTATTGGTGAAGGAATCCAAGAAACTTAGCAAACAAAAATGTTATGATGAGTCTACCACAATAGGACCAAATGGAAAACCAAAAAAGTAAGTGTGAGTTTGCAAAGTCAGTGTTTACCAACCAGATGGTTTAAGTGCTGGGTTGAAGTCTGGAGTCTGGTGAGAGAGACTATATACAGAATGGTATGCTTAGTCAGTAGTGATTGAAACTGAGCACCACAAGCAGCGTATCTGTATGTGGTGGTGAGACCATAAAGTCAATAATGCCATTTTTGATGTGACAAATCTAGCATAGGAGTTATGCCTTAAAGAATCAAGACCTTTAATACTCATGATCAGATTTTGTGATTTAACAGATTAGCTGGTTTTTCAAAACAAACAGATTGCTAAACAGACTAATAAAAGATAGAATATAGGTTTACATACATGTATTTTATAATTGTATCTCCAGCCAATCACAGCACATGGAATGATCACATGATTTGTTATAGTATAATAATACATGGTTTATCAAAACAAAAATGTGACCAAATGAAAATGGTCAAATTGCTTGCGTTCACATATCAGTAAAATAAACATGTTGAGAAACAAAAACAAAACAAAAACAAAAACAAGTTGATCAATAAAACAAGTCGTAAAAATCGTAACAGTCTAATAATGATTAAAGTTAAAATGCAGTTACAGGGAAAAATAAAATCACATACACAAAGCTAATTTTCTTTCTGAGAAGTAGTGCCATCATGGTCAGTTTGCTAACAAAGGCGGAAATTCTGGTAAAACTTACATAAAGTTTCATACCAGCCCAGTCCTTTAACGTGTTTTGGGGAACTGAGTAAAATGTCTAGGGAACTATAAGTAGATATTATCTACAAGTATACATCGGAAAACATCACATCAATACCACAACATCATGTCATGATATTAAACAAAATTACAACATCAAATTATCTTCTTTTTTTCTAGAGTGAAAAATATTGGGCTTGGCAACGGACAGAGGAGGTCCAAAGAATTTGAACAGTTTGTATTAATCAAGAGGAAGTACTTGAGAGAACAATTAAAATTTTGTGAAAGAGCCACTCAGAGGGTTCTAATGTATTCCAATAACTTTCTACACAAGAAACTGAAAACTGATCCCCATAAAGGTGTGAGAGCTGAAAGACAGAAAGGAAAGGCTGCCTTGGGACAAATGATACCGTTTGAGAATATAGTCAAAGAAAGATGTTGTATTGATAACTGTGTTCATGTAAGTCTAGAACAAAGAAATTATATTTTATTTTATTTTTTATCAAGTCTATGATATGACCCAAAATGTGTCTAATGTATAAAAATTAGCTGTTCTCTAATTTTCCTTTAATATATAGTTTAATGAGATTCAAGGATATCGTTTATTTTCCAGATGTCTACTTTAGACAAAAATGAAAACCTTGGTGAATATGCTTGTTATTTAGAATGAGTTGCAGTTGATCTGTTTTATCTCAAGTTGAGTTTGACTAGTTTTTCACCAGCTTTGTGATAAACATAAGTTTTGATTTCAGTGCAATTGTTAAGAATTTGGAATTTGATCCAGTTGCTTATGAACGTTTGTCACTTTGCTTTAAATTGCAGATGGCCAGGACACATTTATACTTATTAGAATCATGGAGATCAAGAGCAGTTGCTAGTCAAGTAGATGCCAGGATAGTCTTAGCAGAAATGTTAACACCATCAGGTAAAAAGTTTGATTCTGAGTGAATACATGTATAGTTATTTGCAACATCAGGCTCACCTGTTTGTTGTTGTGGGAACTCCATGTTCTAGGCTCTCCACATTGCCACCATTTAAGCTTGAGTGACAGCAATTTGAAGCACTCACATTGATAAATTTGTCAGTTTTTCCACATATTTGTATGAAATTCAGTTGGATATCCATTTTGTGTTCACTGAACTTGGTCTGGACTATCAATATCAGTGATAATAACAGGAAATTAGATGATAAAATTGCCAAAAAAAAAAAATTGGTTCGTTTAGGAATAAGGTAAAAGAAAACTTATCAAACCTTGTAATTTACATACATTCACAACACTGAAGATTTTGAGGTTGGAAACTTAAGTTGTAAGTTATATAATTGGTTCATTTAGAAATATGGTCAAAAAATGTTATCAAACATAGTCATTTTATAACAAAATATTCATTGAAAAAGCAAATTAATGATGACATATTTTGTTTGTGAACAGGTGGTTCCAGACAGAACTGTTATAAGTTCATCAGCTGGGTGACAGGATGTAGTCACAGTACAATAGGAAGAGTTAATGACCAAATGAAGAGAACTGGTGGCAATAGAGAGCCGCCTCCACATGGCTTAAAGAAATATTGGCAGGAAAATCCAAGACGAAATAAGATGAGTAAAGCTGCCAAGAAAAGTGCTGGTAAACCACAGAGTACACACACTCCTATGGCATCACAGGGGAGTGCTGATTCATTAGCTACAGCTATATCTCTGTCATCACCACAGCTGACTCAGGTAATACATTTTTCACCATGTTCTATCACTTTGATTTTTGAAGACTTTTTGTTATCATGTTGTTCAGGATGAAATTCTGAGTAAGAAACACTTAGTATTATTTCTATTGGCCAGACGTTCTGCTGGACCCCAAGTAATCACAATAAAATATACACAGTCGTGTTCACTGGACACCTAGTAGCATGGTGAGATGCTCCAAATGCAAAGTCCACTGGACTCCAAGAATCACAGGGTGTCAACTATCATGGAACAGGGCATTCATTCCTTTGTAAAACTGTGTGTTTGTTGCTTCCTGAGTCAAGATTACTATATCCCAGTCTTACCGGATCACTGTTATGATATTGTGTCTCAAAAAATGGAACTGGTACTTGCTTAGCTGAAATCCAGTTGTGTTAGGGACGATCGCACAGTCACATAAGCTCAATAAGGGAACTCTGTTCTTTTAGGGGAGGGGGTCTGGTGTCATCATTTTCGCACTTCTAACCAAATTTTCACTCCTTTAATGATAACAGCTTTTGTATTTACTACTGAGATGTTGATAAGTTGATAAAAATTTACTTCTAATGTGAGATATGGTGCTGAGTTTCTTGTAGTATATTGATGTGTTTACAATCATGTTTTTACATTACATCGATCATAGTGGTGTGACTGCTACAGTTTTCATTGTAGTTTACATAATATATAAACGTTTGATGTTGCACTTGTGAATGTTTTTTATACTATAGGGGCAGGGTCTTTTGACCTAAAACGAATAATGTTCGTTTGTTGAGCTTGTGTGACATTGTGTGATCGTCCCTTATAGCAGGCCCCATGACTGTCATGGTACTATATTCTTATTGCTGTTCAACAGTGTGTATCCTGCTATAACATTTGCATTGTTTACTTTCCAGGCACAACTAACTGAGCAACAGGATCAGTTACAGCAGCTAGAAAGGCAACTGCAGCTACAACAGCAACAACTACAGAAACAGCAGCACATTATTCAATTGCAGATACAGCATATACAGCAGCAGCAACAACACACACAACAACAAGCTACTGTGCAGCAGCAGCAGCAGCAACAACAACAACAACAACAACAACAACATCAACAACAACAACAACAACAGCAACAGCAACAGCAGCAGCAGGTCTTCATACAGCAAATACAGCAACCTAGCAACGACCAAAACATTAACCTACAGAATGTCACGCAGTCCATTGCCCAGCTACTTCAACAACAACAACAGCAACAGCAACAGCAACAGCAGCAGCAACAGAGAGAACAGCAACAAGAGACACCTGATGACCAAATCAGTCAACCACCACCACCTAGCTATAGTCTCAGCATTGCACTACAACAAGCAAATCAAACCAACCCACAGCCACAGGTGGAGCAGCAGCCAGTGGCAGCACAGACACCTACACCAACACCAACACCAACACAAACTCAGGCCCAGACGGCACTCATAATACAAGCCATACAGAATCAACTGCTAGCGTCTCTGGCCAACCAGTCTGCTACTACCAGCAATGCACAAGATGTAGTACAAGAACAGCAGAATGAAGCAGCAAACCAAGCCTTGACTATCAGCCAGGCACTGAATTCACAGAATCTTACTTTACACCAACAAAGTGTGGAACAAACTATGATACCATCTAACATCATACAAGTCAGTCAAAGTGGTATGGGACAGGAACTAATCACAACTCAAAGTCTTAACATAGGTCAGCAGACTACACATGAACAACATACTACTGATCAGACACCACATACCCAATCTAGTTTACAGAGTCATCCAACACTACAGAACCTAAACACTGTCAACACCCAGGCTCTGAGTCCAACTACACAGAGGCTGACACCACAGATACATGTACCCACATCACAACACTTGACACATCCCCAGACAACAGCCGTACAGGAGTTCAGTCCTACTACAGAGCAGCAGATCGCCCAACAACTTCTGCAGCAGACGACGGATCCAACGTCATCCTTACAAGGGGCAACTATTCTCACTGGAGATACGTTGAATAGTGCTGCGATAGAAATAGCCAATCACATGACAGTGAATACATCAACGATTCCCATCACCATGGCAATGTTGACACCAACGTCACAGTAATAAACAGAGGAAAAGGACCAACATTGTACTTTAAGTATCTATCAGTCCATGATACACTGCATGCTTGCATACTTTTCAAAGGTATGGCGCCCTCAAGTGGCAAACCTAGTTATATATGACTATAAACATGAAACATTTACATATTTATTCATGTAACACCTGGACTTGTTTGTTTAGGATTTCCTTACTTGCAGTATAAGATATGTGAAACATTACTTGATTTTTTGCCATGAAAATGTTTAAGCCAATTACACCACTGCAACACTGTTGATAGGTACCGGTATTCAATTTTGTACAGCTCTTCATTGTTTGTAATGACTACACCATTTCTAATGATGTCACAGACTTCTCCGTAGAATCTTGGTGTGGGTTACAACCCCAGGAATGTGTAATTCTTCATGATTTTTTCATTCAATTTCGCTCATTGAAAAATACACCAAAGTTGACGCCAGTCTAATACTGATCTACAAGTTGATGGTACTGTGTACACTGACATGATGTCGGTGTGGACACAGCATGAATAAACGGCATGGACTGTTCGTAAACAAATCGTAAATTTATGGAATACTGATTTGGTTTGATTGCTAGGTGATCTTACATGCTTAGCAAGTAGAGCAAAGTAAAAAAAAAAGATGAATTAGGATAAAAATTGTTAACAGTTACTGGGGCTTATAAAATTAGGTACAGTTGTCAGTTGATAGTAGTGTTCCTTTCAATAACTTAGCCATCCTATGGGACGATCGCACAATGTTGCACCAGCTCAACAAATGAACACCGTTCATTTAGGTCAAAACCCCCTGCCCCTAAATGAACATTCAAAAGTGCGACATCAAGCATTTATATGTGATATAAACCATGATAAAAACTATTGCAGTCACACCACTACGGTCGATGTAATGTAAAAACATGATTGTATACACATTAAAATACTACCAGAAACCCAGCACCGTAGCTCGCTTTAGAAGTACATTTTAATCAACTTATCAACATCTCAGTAGTAAATACAAAAGCTGTTATCATTGAATGCGTGAAAGTTGTCCATCGAAATTTGGTTAGGAGTGTGAAAATGAAGTTCAGTAATTGCACTGACGCCAGACCCCCTCCCCTAAATTAACAATGATTGCTTATTGAGTTTGTGTGATATTGTATGATCGTCCCTAAACATAGTGATTTTCTATTAATTCCAGGTGTATCATGTATTTTGTGTTTACAGCCACAGCATTCTCTTTGAAATAGATTAAAAAATACCTTAAAATTTGTCTTTCAGTAAGGAATTTATGGGATATATTTAAAATACGGGAATCATTTTCAAGAAATGCTCTGAAAAAGAAATTCCAAAAAATAAATTTATTAACCACCACATTACAGCTGTAAATTCCAAGTAATATTCATTCTACAAACTGCCTTTAAAGCCTTACTATTAACTTATGATAAGAATTAACCAATACTGTTACCTAAAAAGGATAACTTTAGTAGTTACATAACTTAGATGACATGAATTTACATAGGATGTAGAAGGAACTTTTAGTGGTGTTTTGGTAGAATATAATACATAAATGATAGCCAACTTACATGTTAATCATTTACACTGCTACACTTTCGTTATGTCAGAATGAAAATAAACAACTCTTTGTACTTGCTGCACTGAGCTATGTTCACAAGAAAGTGATGCAGCTCTTCATAATGCTGCAACTATGTTGACGAGAATGCAGTTGTGTATGCTGCAACTATGTTGACGAGAATGCAGTTCTTAGTGTATGCTGCAACTATGTTGACGAGAATGCAGTTCTTAGTGTATGCTGCAACTATGTTAATGGAAAAGTGATTCTTTTCTGCGATGTTGCATCTATGCATATGTTCACATCAAATTCATATGTTCACATGAATTATTGCAGCTTTTTGTACAAACTGCAATTTAATGTTTAGAGGACAGTGATGTAAGAAAGTGAATTAATGAGATGAGGTGAAAATAATAGAGGAGTCTTCAATGCTGGGTTTTGAGTCACATTTTAAAAGAAGTGGCTAACTGCTCATTAGAATATTAAAATATTGCATCATAACATGGAAACTTAACATAACTGAGAATAGTATGCACTCTACACCTTTATACAATACTAACCAAGTACTGACAAACAGTATTTGCTCATAGAGTGGATTATCCCCTACCATACCCACAATATTCACATAGTAAAGACTAGATTTCACATTTACGGAATTTTCTGCCCAGAATAATAGTGCCTTTACAAATGCAGTCGACAGCTGATTGCATTTAGTAATTTGTATTGCAACTGATCACTTGTTGAACAGTTGACTAATCAAGCATGTCCATTTCTATGCTTGAGTTATCCTTATTCAAAATGATACAGAAACTGAAATGAATTGGGAAGACAGCATTGACAGAACGCACATATGAACACAGCATGACGACGTGTTGAAATTTACATCGTGATTTACACATATCTTCTATGTGAACCAAAAACTTACTTTTTTTCAAGCTAATCAGCTGTGTGTTGTGTTGTGTTGTGTTGTGTGAAATATTTATTGTGTGTTTGTGTGTGCTCAGACATTTTATCAGTATACTGTGATTTTGATAGTCTTTGTGTGATGAGTGTTTCTAGAGGCAGAGGTTACATTACAAAGTTGTAAAATCAAGTTTTTGTGTTTTTGTGTAGATCAGAAATTGATAATTTTATTGCATACACTAGTCAGCTGTACCGTGATGCTTCTGTTAGATTTATTTTGTTTTGTCTGAACAACAAAAAAATATGTCATTTTCTTAAGATGAATGTTCATGGACTGTACAGTCATAGTCATCTGACATCTTGTGCCATCATATATCAGCTGCCCATTCACTTGGTGAAATGCTGGCTGATAGAGTGACACAACACTTCATATCTTGCAGCCTGGGTTCATAGTTATAAAAGAAAATTTCAATTCGCCCAAAGTCCAAAAATATTTAGGGAAATGAATCCTACCAAATTTTCACTGGTATCAGAGAAAATTCAGTTTTCCAAAATGTTTAGACTTATTTTGGTATCTTTAGTTATTGGTACACACGTGAGCTATTTCCAGTCACTGTGCAGTCCAAATATAGACATCTTGAATGTGCAACCATTTATCTCATTTGTGTATTCACACATTTGTGGTTTGGTCTTGAAGCCCAATGTATGTCATGTCGTAGATTCAGCAGTAGAAGGGTTTGAGAATTGTACACCCATCTACATCTAGTCTCAGATACTATGACTTGCAGTCTGCTGTATAATTTGCATGATATGTATCATGAAATATGTGCACAAGTTGTCTTTAAAAATTTTGACACAACTATTTGGTTCACAGCTACACAGGAAAACCATAGACTAGGGATTTGTAATTAATTTCTTTCCCCTCTAAATGGTACACGAGTCTTTACATACCATTCTGTTTAAAAATCTATGAAACTTTTACACTTTAGGAAATAAAGATTTCACTGCCATAGTACAGACATCAAAAGTTTGTTTTGAAATTAATTTACCATCTTTATACAATTTTTTACATTTACAAGAATTTAGTAAAATGTATTGAAATTGTGCAATTTGACTTTTTCTTTCATACTTTCAACTCCCACATGTTATTGAAGTGACTGCATTGTGTTTGTAGCTTAGACAGTGTACCCACATTGTAGTGGTAGGTGTGATGTATAACACATTCACCATTTTCACTAGGGTGTGGACATTTCAATTGTTATTTTTGCATTGAATCATTAGAATTTTGCTCTAGCTTGTGCGAGTTAGGTTTTGTATACTTTAGGTGTCCGGGGCCTAGTATACCTTCATAATTTCATTGCAACAGTTTAGATAAATACGTGTACTTTTTTTCATTATAACTTTTCCCATTTGAACACCTTTTATCACAAGAATCTTTTCTCTGAAAAAGAATTGCAGTTTGGTTGAATCACCATTTACAAGCAACTTAGGGAGTCAGTTATGATTAGATTAAAAAGTGAGAGGTAGACCCCCTAACTCAAACCTCAACTTGTACTAAACACAGGTGTCCCCCACCCCAACATCATGCAATCATTTTGATGTGTGTGTATAATGAGTTGTTCTTTTATTATTTAACAACAATCATGATATGCATTCAAGATTTATCAAGTGGGACCACATCATTGCCTGATAACTTGCATTTCAATAAACTGTTTGTTTGAATTAGATTTGTCAACTGTATTTTATTGGGTATGGAAGTTGTGACAACACATTACGAACTTTGAGTACCAAACAGATAGATGGCAGCACATACATTCTGCTTACCCATATCAATACAGATATGACTAAGATGACACAGATTTGACAGTATAGGCCAGTCAGAATGAATCTATGAGTGTATAATTTGAGTTGAGTGTCAACCATGACTGTTTCACAGAATACTAGACTGACAGAACATCTGTAAATACACTGATGATGGATGGAGTTCATAGTAATTGATGTCATAAATATGCAAATGACCATGTGATGTCATAAATATACAAATGACAATGCAAGGTTATAAATATGCAAATGACCATGTGCTGTCATAAATATACAAATGACCATGCAATGTTATAAATAGGCAAATGACCATGTGATGTCATAAATATGCAAATAACAATGCAATATTATAAATATGCAAATAATCAAGTGAGTAACATACAATGTGTATAGTGATGTGACTTGACCAGCACATCAATTAGCTTTCTAGGAATTTCAAAGTACATTTGTAGATATCCCACTGAGTCACAGCCTCACATTCACCCCATTCAACATTATCTCACCAACACACATGGAAGCCACACAAAATACACTAAATTAATTTTTATTGAAAACAAAATCTCATTAACACTGGAATGTCTACTTTCATTTCTTGTCATTTGAAACTGTTATTACAAAGTACAAAATATTAATTCAGTCATTTTTCAAACTACCAAAGACTTCAGTTGGTACACTCTTCTTTTCAATTTCCACTTCTGAAAGGGAGTAAAAAACAACAAAATATTATTGGTCAGTTACTTTTCTGGTACAATTACTATGTATACCATGTACAGTATTATGTTAAAGGGGACAGTCCAGAACTATATAAGATTATCTGAGAATGAATGTTCATGGACTCTGGGTACATACTTTAATGGTAATGAAAATTTCTACTCACAGAGTATAAAAATTCTTGGAAGTGAATACCAAATTTTTGCTGATGTCTTATCAGTATCGTCAGAGGTAATAATAATAATAATAAGTTTATTTCACCAACAATAAATGTACATGTACGTGATTGGTGAGGACCAGAGAGGTAGTTCTAGTGGAACTAATCGAGTCTCTGGCCCTGAATACATACACTTGTTAAATGAAAGCAGTAAATTTAGGTGTGTTAGTAGATAGATTATGTTGGTTGTTTAGCTTTCATTGATAATATCTATTCAACTATTTGTTACTGGCTTGCAACTTGGAACTTTATCACACCACAATAATAAATCCATCAATTCTTACAATCATGATATCTCATATAAGAAATATTGACAAATTTGGATAACACCATATTTCGATGTCAAATACTGTGAATACAAGTATTTTGGCTCTAAACTTTTATATATTTCTTTAGCTGAAACTATGTGCCAACAAAGTTTTAAAAAATGAATCAGTTTGAAAAGTAAAATCTGAATATTTACAGGTGATAATGGCAGATCAATTTATTAACTAGATGAAAATACATTTAGCTTATAGAACTTTATTAGAAGTGATGTGTCCATAAGTATATTGTGGTCCAAAAAAAAATTTTGTTTGTCAAAATATGGTGGAGCCCATATATGAAAATAGTTTTTCTGCTATAAAATGTTTGAGTGCCAAAATAGATATGTTTATAGAGCATTGCTTTTATGGTAAGCACTTCATGAACTATTGGGACATGATCCTGTAACTTCAAATGCCACCAATCTAGTGACATCCATCTAACTTATTGATTGAATAGTTTCACATCTATCTAAACTCACCATCTGGGCCTTCATCACTTTCCTCATCGTCGTCATCAATATTGATCTCTTCAGGATTAACAGTTTTACTAATCTCCTCCAGCTGTTCATCAGTTGTTGTCTTACCACCACTGAAAATAAAAAAAACAAAGACATCAAGTTATACATATGTTGTATCCTGTTGTAAAATTTCCAATCTGATCTGAGATCTGATATGAAAAAAAAAGACAATTTACCTATTACTATCATTTTTTTAACCTTTGTGTTTCCAAGTATTTTTTAATGATACATACAAAAATGTCCAAGTTTGCCAAATTTCTCCTCTGTCTGTAAGAGACTTTGTGTAATTTCTTATGATGTTTGACATATGTTGTTTAAAATCTACCATGCTGAGAGGAATTGTCAACCCTTTTAGGCAGCACTGTTTGCAAGTATATTGCTGGTACATAAACATAACATTCAATTTTATAATATCCACAACATGTAGTAAGACTAGAACATACCTGACAAATAGTATATCTTTCTTAGGCATTGGTTTATCTGTCTTGGCTTCTACTGCCAATGCCCTTGCTCTTTGTTCTAATAGTTTCATCTCATCTGAACCACTGGATCCTGGTGCTAGGTCAGATACTGAAAACAACACAACAGGACTTATAGTCTGTAAGGTACGCCATGACGGGGCGCCCTCAAACATCAGGCAAGTGTGAGAGGAGGCCGGTGAGGGCGAAACGTCAAGACGTATCTTACAGTCTACAGGACTTAGTGAGGGGACATTTGCATACAATATCATACAGACATTTGAACACAGTTATTTTCTGTCATGTACAGTTCTTTAACATTACACTATTTTTGGATGTCTGTGTATTGCCACAATCCAAAACCCATATGTTTGTTCAATTCTGCATGTGACAGTATATGTGAAAGCAATATCAAGGTATAGTTCAAATTCATATCATCATCTATCTGAAATCATGTATTGTATACAGCTGCACAGACCACCCCATTTAGATGATTATAACAATTTTGAGGTGTATATGATGTAATGGATTGGAAACATTATATTGATAATTTCAAAATATAAACATTCAATTTCAACATACCTGTTCCTGTGCCAGTACCTGATGCAGCTAACATCTGAGCTGACATGAAATTCACCTACAAAATAGAACACAGCATATATTTTATATTACCAGTACTGTATGTGTAGTGTTGATAAGTATTGTAAACTTCTATATAGCCAATATATTGGCATCATCTTGGACTTGGCAGTCATTCATAAATACTGAGTTTGAGCACATTGTCACGTTAACTATGAGATAGTTACTCACCTGTGTGTTGTACGTAGCTTGCACACTTCGTTTTATTCTCAGCATTTCTCTGACAGTATCTTCATTACCATGTTTGATTTCAAATTCTTTCCACGTCATCCAGAAACTTGGTGTCACCTGTAAGTGTGATGTCATTGTAGGTAAGAATTAGGTTGTCAGTCACTATGTTACACTGAAGTTTGATGCTAAGACATACACAATGCGGTTTGCAATATGATTTATTCCTACCATGTATATTTCCTCCACCCTTTTAGGGTCTATTTGTCTTGCATATGGTGGGAGGTGGGAAATGGTGTTAGTTTTTCAATTAATTTGCAAGATTAACATTTAATATGTAAAGATATAGGTGTGTCTGATAGATTGTGTGCATCACAGTATGTGTGCACATGTGTTGCACACAACTGACTGTGTGTGTGTGTGTGTGTGTGTGTGTGTGTGTGTGTGTGTGTGTGTGTGTGTGTGTGTGTGTGTGTGTGTGTGTGTGTGTGTCTGTCTGTTTGTTACTAATTATTACCTACCCTTGGATCACATATTTGTGAACAGTGACTATATACAGCCCTGGCTCTGTCAATTTCACCCAGTTTACGTTCCAGATCAGCAAATCTGAGACACATCTCTCTGGCATGGTCATCATGTAGAACTTCAATTGCATTCTCATATATAGCCCTAGTGTGTGTTACACCATAAATCTCTGCCGCCCTCTTGATGTAAATATTAAACATCTGACAGAAAAGACAAACATTGAACTGAGAAAATATACATGATTGATATGACTTATAGAAGGGGTGCCGTGGTAAGGAACTGTGTTGTGAATTCAGGTGGTCATGTACCAGAAGATGGAGGAGTATTTGGGGCATTTGTAAACTTGAATTTTTTCAATAACAATAATGTGAACAACTTTGTCCTGTTGCTGAATAGGCTTTGAAGAGACTTAGCATAGAAATAGAAGTAGAAATAGGGTGATTATGAAGATACCCATTGTTGGCAAGTAGTTCCGATAACAAAATTTTTATTTGTAACAAAGCTATGCGAGTTATTTCATATCACATACAGTCATCTAAATTCCTTTCTTTTAACTCAAACCTACAATATCTGAAACGTGCCACTGTGGTCATCTTCTCTTTATGCTTTGTTTGCAAACATTTCAAGAGAAACATCAAGCTGAAATATTCACCGACAATTTGTAGATAAAATGTACAATCAGTATGTTTGTTCGTGATCGAACTTTATTGTATCTTCATTGTGATCAATATGTTTGCTTGAATGCATAAAACGCAGAGTCCAAAGTTATTTCATTAGGGATCCCGTCTGTCATTCTCACCTCATACTGTTCTTCAGGTAACACACCACCAGTAGATCTCTCATATACTGCCATTGCATGTCTTGCCAAACCATAATCTTCTTCAAGCCTTGCATACAGTAAATAAATAGCTACACAGAGAAAGTGAAAACAACAACAAAGATTTGATTCAAAGTTATGATGCTTTTAAATTGACTGTATGATACATATCGTGTTGCTTCAAGGCTTCACCCTCTGGACTGCTCCTACTGATGTGTGAGGGCACTCCAACATGATGCATCTTACAGACTAGCTGTAAAACTGCCATCACTAAAATTTCAAATGTGGGACTATGGTATTGGTAAATTTTTCAATGCATACAAGATACAATCAAATGACAGTATTGATTTCTTGTTGGACTCAATCTTTAAAAGTGAAATTGTATGATCAACATTATGCAGTATTTGTTGTTAAACCTCAAAAACAGACCTTTCACACTCTGTAAATTCCCCTTCCAGATAAGTACATGTAGTGTTTCACTCAATTGTAAAATATTTGTAGATATGTGAAAGACAAGCACATCCCTTCTACATTGTACTGCAAGAAATCATCTGAATAATCCTTAGTAGTTTACATTGTGATACAGTTTGAAAATAAGACATTTAAAATGAGTATATATTAGTCAATTGCGTATATCATCATTCCCTGGATTCATAATATCAATGAAGATTACTTCTAAGATACAAAGTAATATATTAACTAACTTACATTTGGCAAATTTGGGTGGACAGTTTTCCAGACACTGTTCAAATAAGTCTCTGGCTCTTTCAAGTTTGGTTCCACTCTGAAAAATAGTAATTGAAATCATAAATATTACAAATTGGTTAAAACAGCCCTTGATAAAATCTCCTGTTAAAAAGTTTTCTCTAATTTTTCTTTTTTTCACTTTTCTTCAAACTTCTTTTGATTAATTTGCATATGTCATATTGAAGTTAGCAAACTTGAATCATCGACTTTGCGATATTGCTGGTAGGATGAATAGGCAGACAGACATTCTTTAACTGCATGTGCATGTACTTACCAATACCAAAATGTATAGATACATAGCATTATATAAACTTGCATTTCAAAAAACAAAATTCAATGAACTTATATATACTTACATAGCATTCATGATATTTATATAAATACATATACTTACATAGCGTTCAATGAACTTTGTCAGATATGTGTTCCATATATCGTACACATTAGGCCATTTGAATAGTGCTATACCACGTTCATAGGCCTGTAAAATGATAACATCAAAGAATTGAAGCAACACAAAATCGAGTGGACACAAGATATATTTATAGATAAAACAAAATCAGGTATTATATTTGACCATCTCTACCTTTTTTTGGGTAGGAATGTCCAAAGATGTGAAAATATGATACATGAATGTTAAATAGGAAATCTGGTCTTCCCTTTGATAACACTGACATGGTGCAATATTGGGAAAAAATTCTACTGTAATGGAAAAATATATAAGGATTCCTAATAACTTACAGACTAAATTAGTCTGCATATTGATTGATATAATATCCTCCCTCTTCCTCTCTTTTACATGTAGTGATAAAGACATAGAACATAGTTATGTTGTTTGCCTCTCTGCCCCCCACCCCATGCTTTCCCTACTTCTTTCTGACCTTCCGTAAGTCGAAATAACATACCAGCAGTACAATATAGGGATTGAACACGACAGTGGAGAGGTTCATCTAACAAACCTCTGATAATATCAGTTGTCATTGTTATATGGGTTCTCACCTTAAAAGCTTCTTCAAAATAATTGTGTTCTTCTAAAAACATGCCATAGTTGATGATGATTTGTGGTGTGACAATACGGAGATCTATAATTCTGTCATACACAGCTTTTGTAGACTGTACAAGATAAAAGAGATATACATGTCATTCTGTGAGTGTATTCTAGATATTCACATTTTTCCTTCTACAAAATTCAGTGAATAATTGGTCTGCGAATAATTTTTACTGCATTATTGAGGGTTCCTTCAAAATGTCAGTACTGTTTGAATCTTGGACATACATAACTGGTTATTTCATACCTTTTTTTAAAAAAAAGCAAAAAGGTGAAACAAGTTTTCTCTTTCTCTATATCTAGACCATTATCATTTATATTACAATTGATTCTGAATCCTTGGCAATGAGAGAGTCCTTCCGTTGTGTTAAAAATGGTTTCTTTGATTTTTCATTCAATACTTGCAATGGCAAGTGATATTTGCACCATACTATACCTTGAAAGTACCAAAACTTTCTTCCAAGTCTGCATACATGGACCAGACTTTGAGAGATTTGTACAATCTTTTTTGAACTGGTTCACTCTGAAAAAAACAGAGAGAAAAAGTTAGCAGAATGAAAAAAAGTATTCTAATCATCAAATGCTGCAGTATTACCCATGCAGCAAAAAGATATTAGCTCACTACACAGTACGTTGGCCATCTGAAAGACAAAAGATCATTTACTTTGGCCACTAGGTGTGCTGTTTGCTAGCTGCTTATGAACTGAAAGTGAGGACCATGATTGTTTGAAAACTGAAACATCCTCTGAAGACTCACCGTTTCCAAGTGTTTCAAACTAAAGTCAATAAAATTCTCCACCAGTGCTAATAATTCTGCCCACAGAAATGCTTCTTTCATAAATAAAAAATGAGTATAGTAATCAGAGCATGGTATCCATGAGTACAAAAACTTGAATAAACCCTTGTCTAAGAATTTCATTTAGAGATTACACTTTACTGGATGTTTTGGTTGAACTTTGAAGCTTGGTTTCCCACTTTGATACCACAGAAGTAATTGGGTTGTAAGATAAACTAAAACATTGTCAATACCTTGTCACCATAAGCAACTTTTCTGGCTGGCATAGCTGTTGCTTTCTGCATCAGTTTCAAAGCTTCATCAAAATTTCTGTAGAGAAACAAAATATTAATGTTGACATTGTTGATTTTCATTCCATTGCAAACGTTTTGATATCATATTTGTCCTTGTTTCGTCGTTTCAAAAACCAGCTCATTGTTGGCAGTTTCTTTTTTGTACTGTATGTTTTGAGTTCAGCTGCATTATACAGAGCAGTGCAACAGGAGAAGTGGGCAGCAAACAGAGACCCCAACACTAAGGACTGTGAAAATAACTTGCTTTTTGTACTTACTCATGTCTGATTTCCATCTCTGCCCATTCACACCACACACTAGCCAAATCTTCTACTTTCACATAGGTCACCTTGGTGGCTTTTTCAAATATAACTCTGGCCTGAAAAAATAATAATAATATATACAGTTTATAGGATGGAATGGTTTCTATTACACTAAATGTTATACTGTAACTGATAGTTTAAGATATAAACCTTTCAAATTTGAATCATTTTTTAAAACTTTATTACTCTATTAAACTCTTATGATTATCTATATCATCAATGTAATCTTGGCAATTGTTGCCAAAAAATCAAGGAATTTCCTCCATATCACACACTGCCATACATTATATGGTATAAAGTGTGGCTGATTTGTGTAAATTGGACTGTGTGCGGCTTTCATTTTATATACCCATTCATAGAAATACAGGTAATTCAAGATTTGAAATCTAACATGTTGAAAAAATTGATGTAACAAACCTCGGCCATATTGTTTATAATATTTGGCAAATTCAAGAACATTTGACACACGTTAAACAATCCAACACAAGAAACTACAACCACCTGTTCATGTTGATCAAAATATTTGACAAATTCTATGAAATCTGAAATGTTGAAAAAAAATGGCAACATGACAAACCTCAGCCAACTGTTCATGTTGTTCATAATACTTGGCAAATTCAACCCATAGAGTGTAAAGTTTGCCTGTAGCTAGCTGTGCGTCTACTGTCTGTACAGCCTCAGTGTATGTATTAATGATGTCTTTAGGTTTGCCTTCAAATAACTTGACTCTCTTGTGCCATTCATGTACGTTGTGTGGATTCTGTCGTAGAAGTACACTATTCAGTAGTAATGGTCGTCTGTCCATCAAATCTTCAAATCTCTCCAGTCTCAGTTCAAGGTCAATGTCATCTGTAAGATTATAATCAATAACAAAATATATTAAGTTTTCTTCCTGGGATTTTTTAAACAAGATAGTTAGTGACCAGTAACACCTTCAGAACTTGTCAGTTGGAGATCAAGATGGTAGAATCTGGGGTCCAGTAACTGTTTTTCCAAACCAAATTTGTTTACAATTATTGTGATTTGGAATGTGATTTTTATCTAGGTCTTGGAAAAGCTCCCCATCTGAACTAAAACATCAAAATTAGGTGATCACACACAATTGAAACTACTATTTTTTTTATGAAGACCACTCCAGGAAATAAAGGCATTTTCATAATTTTGGGGTTCTGGAGAGTCGTGTTATGGTTTTACATCACCTACATTACTTGCATTATTTTCAGATAATCATGATTAAGTCTAAGTTGTCCCCCATTTAGGGATCTTTGCTGTGGGCCACACTGTCTCAATGGTGGCACCAAAAAACACTGTTTATGTCATGTTTGAACAATAGAATATTCATGATTTATTCATTGAAGGTAATAGGGGTCATGAATATTCTTTGCTCAACCATAGACCCTCCACCAACAGTTCAACCAGTGTATTTTGTATTTCAACTTTTGTTTGAATTTAATTTTGTCATTTCGGACTTCAATGTACATTGTATTGACTACATTTTAAAGGAGTGCACAGAGTTAGACGTATACAAATGACCTTACCGTCTTCCCCCTGTCCTAGTTCAGCCGATGTCTCCATCTTTGCACTGATCATACTTTCTTCAAACTGTGCATAAGCATCAAATACCTGTGTAAAATCTCTCACTGTAGTCACTGTCTGGATGGCTTCCTCATAGATATCTCTTGCCTGGAGAAACAAAAGATTATAGTCAGTGTTTACTCAATAAACTGCAAAACATTAAACAGTGTATAAAATGTTTGTTATTGTACATACAATAACAAACTTTTTACACTTTTTCCATCTCTTTGCAATGTATTGAGTTACGAACATAGACTTGGTATATGTTCTTTCACATTATTTTTTCAAGTAGAAAAACATAGTGAAGCTGTTTTATCAAATAAAAAGCCAAAATAAATACCAAATTCTCATCCATATGGCCACTTTAAAGCTCTCACTGCTGCAATATTCCATATCTTTGTGTCAGTTGAAATATTACTATACTATTCATGCATAGTGACGTTTCAATATATGAGGAAGAGACAGACGCATGTGCAGACTGGAGATGATATAGTGATTACGTGTGTTTACCATTATACCAAATTTATGTACAAATCACTGCATGTATTTATGATAATAAATTATTTCCAGACTTTTAACATTTTTTTGTATTTATGGAGTTACAAACACACATTTGTTTTTAGCACATTCTGTTGTTTTTTTCAATTAGAAAAAAGACAGCTAAGTTGTTTTTGTAAAATACAAAACAAACCCAATTATACAGCCACTGTAAACATTAGTCAATTTTTGATCTTTCAGTTATTGGGGGTTTCAAACATAGCAAATACTTTGACCAGAAAGTCTTACCTTTTCAAAATGTCCACTTCTCAAGTAGTAATCTGCCAAGGAACACCACAGCTGTCCTCTCTCATCAGTAAATCTTTTGATACCACTTCTAATAATGGGATCCACTTTTAGAGACGTCACTTTCTTAGGATTTTTGCAAATCAGATCACACAACTCATGCCACAACTACAGGCAAAGAGACAAAGCTTATCAAATTTTCATTCACTTAACGCCTGATTAAATCTTTACATTACTTCTCTTGCAATTTCATAATGATATTGTCTGTGGATATGGCATTTACCAACAAGTGTTCAAACAATTTGAATAATCCTTCATTTGTCATTTTTCATAGTTAACTGTACTTGTACTGTGATTGCAGTTCTGTACAATATACACACCAAGGCCATGTCATAGAAATATGCTATCTGTCTTAAAGTGATTATAGTTTCTGCTAAGTGTCCAAAAACTGTGATCTTTGAAATATCAGACTAGAACTGTTACAGAAACAGTGTAGTTTTCTTACCTGATGGTTGGATTTTCCCTCCTTGGAAACAAAATCTTCTTCATTGACAATATCATAAAGTCTTACAGCAGCTTCATCTAATCTATCAATATCCTTCAGGTACTCAATGTACTCTTCTGCATTGTCTGGCAGTAGCTACAGGTACAGACAGACAAAATATTGGTGTGTGGTACAGACAGACAAAATATTGGTGAGGTAGAGATGACATATTGGGTGAGGTATAGACAGACAAAATATTGGTGAGGTAGAGACGAAATATTGGGTGAGGTAGAGACAGACAAAATATTGGTGTGAGGTAGAGACAGACAAAATATTGGTGAGGTAGAGACGAAATATTGGGTGAGGTAGAGACAGATTAAATATTGGGTGAGGTACAGACAAAATATCAATGTTACCAATGTTCTACATATATAGTCTATGTGTACTCCACTGCATTTTCTGGCAGTAGCTACAAAAATGGATTTACTAATTAAAAAAGTTTATATGGATTGTATTTTGACGTGATGATTTCAATATGTGGAGTCATGATGGTTGAATGGTTATAATCATTGAGTCATAATTGCTACTGCTTGGTTGTGATTGTAAAGTTGGGCAAAAGACCTGAATCACTGTAAATGATGATGTACAATTGGGGATGTGGTGGGACAGAGATTGTTATGTGAAGGATGAGATCTTGTGTGTTTAGTCAGTGGCAGTATGGACTGGATGCACCTAGGGAGTTGAGAAAGCATATGTTACACCATTACAGGTTTACATTGGGGATTTATTGATTACATTTTGAGTACAATTAGGAGAAGCTACTATGGTATTTAATTGTCTATATATATCTGTGCATCATTATTAATTTATGCATACTTCATACCTTCATGTATCTCCTGTAAACTCTGATGGCAGTTTCGGACAGTGGGTGGTTCCGTACAAATTTCAGATACAGTGGCCATATTCTGTGGTGCTGGGTGATTGGTAGGGCTCGTAGTGCTCTGTCAAAGGTACGTCTGCTCCTGGTTATTTTACATTGATCCATCAAAAACTGGCAATAATCTAGCCAGATTCTGGGCATCTGTAACAATGTAACAGAAATGACAATGAGCCAATGGCACCTGTAGCAAAACTGACAAAATGATCTAACCAAATTTTGGGCATCTGTAACAATGTAGGGAAAACTGAACGACCCAAGGGCTTCCGTGTAAAACTGTCACAGGGCTAAATGAAGCACTTACAAGATACGTGCAGAGCACAATGTACTAAACTTTTGCAAGGTTTTTGGGAACAATTATATATACTCTATACAGGCCTGTGTGTGTATAGCTGAAAAGCAAAACGCTGGTATGATAGGATAAATCCTTGTCATGTTTTGAGTCAAGCATCTACAATCTACTGATCATACTGCCACCTGGTGGCCAGTAGCAACCACTAAACAGCCCAGCCATTCTGAAGTTGATTTACATATAGGAAGCAGGTGACCTGCTTCAAATGATAAGACAAAAATATGACTTCAATTTGCCAGTAATCATAGTCACTAATCCCTCATAATAGGCACTTCTTGGTTGTCATGAATGAGAATCATCTATTGCAATGAGAACAGGTGATCAGCCAAGATTTGAGACTTGACGTTGTACATGCATGTAAAATACTAGCACAGTCTATGTTTTGTACCTTGTGCATAAATACCAATGCCCTTTCATAAGCATTGTTCACATCTTCATATGCTGGGTCTGTTATACATCGACCTTTCACCAGCCTTCTTCTATGCTTTAAATAATTATACCACAATTTGTAACTGAAACAAAAAAACACAGATTGTACAATTACATCACTTAAAACTGGTTTGATATGTTGCAAATCTGGACTGTAAGATACGTTGTGACGTTTCGCCCTCGCCGGCCTCCTCTAGGGGTTGCCTGATGTTTGAGGGCGCCCCGTCACGGCGTACCTTACAGACTATTGCAAATCCAACTTGATTACTTCCCATTCTTCTGACAATTTAGAATTTTTAATTTTAAAATATCAATGTGTAATGTCATTTTTCACAACAACATTTTTCAAAGCAGCTCGTCAGTTTGTAATGCTTGTACATATTGTGACATTCAAATATTTCATTACTTTAAGAGCAGTGCACATAGTTAAAACATATTGAGGTTTGCTAGACTTCATCCAAAGTATATCTTCTTCATAACCATACAATTATGACTTTAATAAGTTTTCTCTTCACACTTTTACAGCCACTTATAGTAGATTGAATGCATCACTCCTCCTACCTTCCTGGCAATTCTTTTAGTGCTCTTTCAAACACGACATTAACATGTCTGCCTGGACCAACACCTTTATGTTCCACATAACGTAACCAACATTTCACTGAATATGGATTTCTCAAGATTTCTTCCTCATATGGTAGGTCATCTTCTTCCTACAGAGAAACACAAGACGTGAATCACAAAGATTGTTTAGCGATTCTGGGTACATAATCAGATGTTAATTGTGAATATCCATAAGTGTGCAATATCTTCGTATAGGTAAGTAAACAATCAATTTACAGTAACAACAACTGACACAATCATTACTCCATAAAATATTGTGTTTCACTGTTTACATGCGATGTATTTTACATGCAATTCTGTTTTTACCGAAATGTACCCACCTTTTATGTAAGACTAATACATTTGATCACAGCTATGACATGCAATTTCAATTTTCGGTGACGACAAAATTGGTATTATACTATTAAAGTTGTCACTCAAGTTTCTAAACTTGGGAAGTGAAGATGAGATAGATCAATCATCATGCATAGAGGGCAAACCAAAACCACAAAGTCGATGCGACTGCAACTTACAAAGAAAATGTCTGACCGTTCCTGCGATACCGGCATCTTTGAAATGTAAACCGAGTGATCGTACTGCTTTAGGGTTGTATTTATGGTGTTTTTTGTCCAAAACTCTGCCTCAACGATCGTCAACTTATCATCACTTCAACGTTTTCACGTTTTAACCCTTGACCCGTACCGGAAATACAATTATCTCGAAAGGAGCGTGAAAAAGCGAGACTACAAAATGACCAATCAAACAACAAATTTGTTTGACCCACTTTCCCCCTTTATCCAATAAAATTCAAGCTTTGTGAAAGGTTACAGAATTGTCTGCAAAGCCAATCACAGAAGTGCTAACTGCCGTACGTGCTGAATTTGGATGGTAGCAAATGAACTACAATAATAACCGATCGGCAATTTGTAGGAATTCGACAAAAAGAAATTCGACTTAATCGGACAGGTTTTCAACAAGTCTGGCAAAGAACAACCACCGACACTGTTATCATTCTGTGACTCACTGTCTTGCCATGTATTAAGTCAACTGATTCTGATTTATGTTCCCGTTGTTTTAAGATTTCTCGAAGACAAGTGACGTTTCTGTGATATCTCAGTCAATGCAATGGCGAGTAACAAGGTTGGTCAAATTTTCTTATTACTTCTTCATTCATATTATGTGTAAAGAAAAAAAATGAGCTGTTATCAATATCACATTTAAGCGGTTCTTTTCATAGAGACACGTCCTTGCGTCTGGAATTTTTCTTAAAATATGGAGGAATATACGAATATGTTGCCGTCAAATCCTCGACCTCGATCAAATATAAAAATAAATAAAAATAATTATCTTTTCGTGTTAATGAAGAAACTGCTTGAAACCGCCAATTCAAATTGCAGTTTCTAAAAGTAAAGTTTGTAAATCGGCAAATATACGACATCAGGATTATATAACACAAATCATATAATGATGCAGAACAGCTGTAATTAAAATTGTATTATATACGCATCATTGCAATTAGAAAGGATATGGTGCAGCAGTGATTGGGGAGATAATCCATAAAAAAACCTTGTACATCTCAATATAATACAGATTTAATATTGTTAAATTAATATTTTCATTATCAAACTCTCGTTCTTTAATGTTATGCATGGTTACATTTCACATAGAATCCATCAATAAAATCATATATATTTTTAAATGCAGACATAGTCTGGTCATATTGGTTACATATATAGCACAACTAGCAACTGGCGTCTGGCAGATGTAAAATGTGTGGCTTCGGTCACTAATTATTATTAAGAAACTCTTATTGTATTTTTTATCATACATAACCTCAAAACACTGTTATACAAAATGTATAGAGTATAAATAATATTTAACATTGCAGACATTTTTTTTTTTTTTATAGTATTGAAATATTTATGTGATTGTTAAATTTGGCAAATATGGCATGTACATGTATATATGTTTCTTTACTACATTATGGAAAAATATGAACTAAAAAATTTTTTTAAAAATACTATGGAAAATAATAGTGTTGGAGTTTGTACATTTTTTACAAATGCTTTGATTCATTTTTTGTGCAATGTAATGTGGTTATCATTTTGATGAGCCTTAGATCTGTGCTGTCCTGTTATAAAGGAGATAGAATGGTGGGAAACATATGTGGATGGGCACAGGTGCTAGAGTACTTATCAGTAATGTTTCTTTGTCTCAAATTATGATTTTTACATTTATCCTAAGACTGACAAGTGGCTATTTTCGAAATACAAATTTTAATATCACAATTCCAGAAAAATTTTCCGTTCGCACATTTACTTTTGTAACGTGAGAATGAATGTTCATGGACTCTTGTTCATAGTTAAGTAATGAAAATTGCTACTCGCTGAGAGTCATACAAAAAATTGCGTGGAAGGGCATCCAAGAAATTTTTTGACTCTGAGTATAAATTTTCATTATGGTACATTGGTAACATTTTCATAGTTGATGTTACAATTTTAGTGTTGGCAGGGATAAGAAGGTTGGAATTACATATCCATTTCTTGTGTGGCTGCAGTACATTATTGGCATATTACCACAACTTTGAACATGACCAGAATATTTCTTGTTTTGTGTTTGACACAATCTATGAATCACAACCTTTGAGCAAACCTTGAACAGTCATATTGTAAGACAATCAGATAGTGTTCTCCCACTTAGAGAAAGCATGGTGCTAGTGCCATCCTTGCCAACCAGGCAGCTGTCGCCATCATTACAGTATCATCATTCCCCAAAACATAGAAAAAGCAAAGTTTCATAACAGTAGGTGGGCGTTATCCTTGAAGCAGTGATGATCATCCCAATAGATTATTTCTTTTAAACTATTTGTTTTATCAGTCATGTACTTTTCAGATTCTTAGTCTCCATGCACCAATAGTCCTCTTTAATAATCACAGTGGGTGGTAATCATATCAAAAGTTTTAGGCTCAAACTCTAATAGCTTAATTTCTCCATTATCACTTGCACTTTCTTTTGCCAAGGGCAGTAATTGGGTAAAATCTACCTCAGTTTAACTAGTTACTTATGGGGTTTCCAAACAAAATTACAGGATGCTGTATGAAAAACTTTGCCCATTTTACTCAATTTAAGTTTTCACCTGTTCAGACACTGGGATTCTCCAACCTTATATTGTCATAATGATACTTGTACATACATACATACATACATACATACATACATACATACATACATACATACATACATACATACATACATACATACATACATACATACATACATACATACATACATACATACATACATACATGTATACATACATACATACATACATACATGTACATACATACATACATACATACATACATACATACATACATACATACATACATACATGTACATACATACATACATACATACATACATACATACATACATACATACCTACATACCTACATACCTACCTACCTACCTACCTACCTACCTACATACATACATACATACATACATACATACATACATACATACATACATACATACATACATACATACATACATACATACATACATACATACATACATACATACATACATACAAAGACAGATGGACAGACAGTCAGACAAACATATTTCACAGGGTTGTATAGGACATAAATTGATGCAATTTAACAATTCAGGTAGAAATAGGAGAAAAAAATGAAAGAATTGAACAGAATAAATAAAATAGTATGAGCATGTCTTTTGTATTATTTGTATATATACAAATGTATTTCGTGATAAATGAAGGTAATAGTCATTGCTATGTAAATGTTCAAGATCTGTAGTAGCAGCCTGTGTCCTGGTAAAAGAAATATCAGACACAAGGCTGACTTTGTAGACATTGTTATATAAGTAAGTAACCCTTGGTATTTTGCATCTAAATGTTATTTTAATTTGTGAACCCATTATTAGACTACAGGGTTTATATTTACTGTATTCATAGAAGTACATGTAAAGTAACCATGCTATGAAAATCATGAAAATTGTAAATGAAGAGGAGGCTTTTCATCACAGAATATGTTATCCATAATTTAGAAAGGAAGCATAAAGTAATGGAGCAGTGGCATTCAGATGTAGTAGAATTAAGATTTCAGGAAAAGTGGTTTTCAGAAAATTAGAGGAAGTACATTTGTAGTTCTGAATTAGATGACATTTAGTAATTGTACAATGTAGGAAGGGAGTCAATTTGTAGGATGAAGTAAATACTACATTAAACATGTACAGTGCCATACATTGTACATGTATGTAGTAAATATCAGTATGCACATGTACATCATACATGTACAATTTACCATGTAAATGGTGTGTGTCTGTTTGTCTGTTTCTGTTTGTGTTTGTGTGTCTGTGTCTGTGTCTGTTTATGTGTATGTCTGTCTGTCTGTCTGTCTGTCTGTCTGTCTGTATGTATGTATGTATGTAGTTTGCATGTAAATATCAGTATGCACATGTACAATTTACCGTGCGAATGGTGTGTGTGCATGTGTGTGTGTGTGTGTGTGTGTGTATGTGTCACTGTGTACATATGTGTGTCTTCTGTGTCTGCTTTGTATATACATGTATGTATGTGTATCATGTCTGTCAGTTGTGTGATGTGTGTGTGTGTGTGTGTGTGTGTGTGTGTGCGCGCATGCATGTACATGTATGTGTGAGTTAATACTGGTATGTTATGTTTAGGCATGTGCAAGGGTGTATGTGTGTGTATTGAATACATGTACAAGGGTGTGTGCAATATATACATGTATGTGTGCATGTACATGTATGATTGCATTGAGTGCGAAGATGTGTGTCAGTGTATGTATGTTTTTTGTATGTGTACATTTAATGATTTGTATATGTATATGTATATGTGTGTGTGTCTTTGTGTGTGTATGTGTGTCAGTGTGTGTACATGTGCCTGTGTGCTATAGGATAACAAAATTTATATGAATTTCCTCAGTTTTATAAGGTTTATAATAATTTTTGAACTCAGCTAGATTTTGAATGCATGTAATCCGAACTACAGTGCAGGTCTTAATTATAAGAAATTTCGTATGAAGGATGATACTTGAATCTAATGCTGTGGTACATTTCTGCCAGTGAATGTCAACCCTCAAAGCATACAATGTACATTGTACACGGATACTATGTAAGTGTAACAGTGATGTCATTGATGATGTCATTGATGATGTCATTGAGCTCCTTATTTTGTCATATTTGAATGGTACCCATCATACAGATAAAAATTGCTGTTATCTGACGCACACCTGAGTATCCTCATCAGTGTCATCATACGTAATTCACCCCTTCTTGGTCCCTTCACAAATTTTCTAAACCTTTCAATCAGGTTCATGGAAAGCTTTGTATGAAATGCTTCAGGTAATTGTCTCCATGGAAACAAGTGACATGACGCAGTAGGGAGATCTTTTACCCTGGCTAAGTGAAAGGAAAACTGCTTATGATTTTTCAATATGATCCAGGGTGTGAGGGTATTTTGTGTATCCTTTACTAAAACAGACAAAAAAATGATTTCTTAAATTGCATTCAGGGTTTTTTCCATGGTTTTCATACAATGTACATGTTGAGAGGGGTTCCACTATAAAAGGGTGATGTCGAAATGTATGCCAAATCAGAACACTGCACATGTCTGTGATAGGAAGTTACAGTATTGCAAAATTAAGTTTTAAAACATCCAGGAAACCATATAACAAATAAATTAAAAACAAAGAAATATAAATTACAAAAAATTACAAAAACAAAAAGCAAAAATTTTTTAAGTACATGACAGACTATGTCATGGCACAAAAGAGATACCTCAGAAATTGTTATCATTTACTGCTTTTATAAGTAGACATTATTCCCTTCATTCAGCCAAGGATAATACAAGACCTTAGGTCACGAGTATTTTCCGGCCGAATGAAATTTTTCGGTCCAACTTGTCTTGTGCATGGTATATATCAAATGACTTGTAAAATTCAAACTTGTATTGTCCAAGTTCAATGTTCTTTTCAGATTGTTGTGAATTGACCTCAACCTTCAAGGTCAAATATCAAATACAAAATAATGTACCACTATTATTTCTGTCTATTTATTAAATCAACTTGTGTCACATTTATTTCATTAATTCCAATGATGTTTCTGTGTCTTCTGGGAAGTATTTTCCTTTTGTTCTGATTGACACTATGACAGATTCATTCAAGATTGTGTTGTATGTCTTCACTATTTTTTTGTCTAACAGTCCCCTTAAGGCCTTAATATATGTGTATTCGAAGGACAATCAGCGGAGTTGGCGATGTAATACCGGTAGTTCTAATTTTATGATGAGCTTTTTTTATTCAGTTGGTGACAAGGAGGTGGGAGGGAGTGGGGGGAGGTGTAGGGAGGAGTATTTTTGTCTTTCCGTGAGGACTTTTCCTTTTGAGGATATTATGGAATCCAGGATGTACATGTATGTCGTCTATGAAGTCTTACTTTTGCTATGGTTTGTGACTTGAGGGAGGAGGGGATATCTGCTTACCAGTAGTTTTCTTTTGTCGTTGGCATTACCATGGAAACAAGATACTAATATTATTAATTGTAGCCTACAACCAGGTTTTACAAATTGTAACATTTCTTATGTGTTTGGCGACACGGGAGAGGGGAGGATGAATTTCTGTCTTTTGAGGAGACTTCAATTGTCTTTGGTTGCTGGCATGACGTACATGTTAGGCAGGAAGCATGATACTAAATTGTAGCCTCTAGTCAATATGACAACTACAACATTATCAGGTGTCAGTTTAATGGAAATGAATTGAATTTCTCTTCAAGGATTTCATCAATCAATCAAAATGAATGACAGAAGATGAGATTTGAACTAGTTTCTGGTATATATTATAATAGTTTAATTTGTAATGTAATTATAGTTTTAGAGTTTAGATCATAGCAATAATCCATTTCACACATACCCACCTTGGGGTCATACACCATGAAAACCTAGCCAGTTACTTCGAACTTTCAAACAAAACTTTGTTTCTGAACAGAAATTAACAATTAATGAAAAAAACTTTTTCCTTCAAGTGAACCCTTCAAACATTTACATACTTACCATATACAAATTTTACAATTAAAGTCAAAACCCATTCAGAGTCAGTGATGTAAAAATGATTTATTCAGATATTCATTTGTAAAATCTGCAGATATAGAACATTTCCTATTATTTTCTCACAATATACACACAAACATACACATACACATACAAATCATCAAATGTACACATACATACATGTACATACATACATTGACACACATCCTCGCACTCAATGCACTCATACATGTACATGCACAAATATATATTGCACACACCCTTGTATTCAACACGCACACATACACCCTTGCACATGCCTCAACATAACATACCAGTATTAACACACACATACATGTACATGCATGCGCACACACACACACACACACACACACACACACACACACACACACACACACACACACACACACACACACACATCACACAACTGACAGACATGATACACATACATACATGTATATATACAAAGCAGACACAGTGAGTGTCACTGGGAGATTGTTCAGAGTAAAGTTGAAGTAAACCATTGGGCATGTACAGTACACATGTATACATTGAATTTGTACATGTAAAATGTATATCATTGACAAATGTGACTTTCGTAAGAATACGTAAACTGTAAAGCTACATGCCTGATTGGGTCAGTCTTTAATGGGAATTCTCTCAATCCATTTTCAACTAATTGAAACAAGGTGATGTGATGAGCCAAAGTGTAGTATGTATTTTGGGTCTAAAAATGTAATTATTTGGTGAAAGACTTCATCAAAACACTGCTGAGTAAATTGTTTGATGTTTGGTAGGGAGCATGTTTCCTGGGGTGCCTTAATAAATCAGTGCTGGAGGCAAGATGATCTGGGTCAAAAATGGTACTTTTGAAGTCAAAAACTGATCAGCAGGTTGGTTTTTTGTACAGTTGGGAATTTATTGAGAAAGAGATTTTTCTTACAATGCAGCAAAATGATTTGAATTGATCCGGATCCGTGGTATTCAATTTGGGTCACAAACGTGATTTTAGTTGAAACCTGATACGCTGATTGCAAATATATTGTGGGATACACCGTTCTAGGCAAGACAGTTCAATCCCGTAATTGCAGTTTAAAACTATATAATTCTTGGAAATACTGGTCTGTCTTGGGGTATTGTCTTGAAGGCACTTCTTTACTTTCATAACACTATAAACAAGACAATCTGTAAGATACAATGTGTTGTGCTACATGTATTGGCTATAACGAGGGCAGCACGACATGCATCTTACAGACTATGGTAATACATTTATTAAGGATATTTAACTAATATGCCAGTACCAGTAGTCATGCTAACAATCTAGAAAAGTAATACATCATGTAGAAGTGAAGCATATGGTTACTATTATTTTAACCTATGTAGATATTATCTGTAACTTACAAATAACTTAAGGTCATTTAATTTGTGTGTTGTCCTTGTTCAAGAAAGTATATTCATTGCAGGAAATTCCTGGAAATACTTGATAATGTACACGTGCAGGGGTTGAAGTTAACTTTTCTGAGTACTTGCCCTTGGGCAAGTGAACAAACATTTCTCTCATGCCTGAATGACAAACCTAGTACATGTACTTGCCAACAATATTTCATGATTGAGGTTCTTATTTACCAGTGTTTCCGGCCGTTACATATTTGCCATTATGTGTATGCCGCATAACCCTGGCCCCGTCAATGCATATGATGCATGCAGACCTAGTTTTATGGAAAGAAAATTGAAATAATAGCATGATGATGAGAAGTTTATATTTTGAAAGGCCTATCACAACACCATTCAAACACTATTTTTTCACAATTTGTAAATTGTAAGCTAATATTGGTGGATGTGTACTTCATTGTGTTATCATCTTTAAAAATGTTTACAGGCCCCTACATTTTGTAGTTGATGCCAGCATTCATTCATTCAATCATTCATTCAAGTTACAAATTTTAAGAATATGCTTTGTGGATGAAACATTTCTATCATCGTGGGTTACAGAATCACTGAGGAGAATGCGGTTCCAAAACTATCTTCATGAGTTGCATGTAATGAGTCAGTCTATTACGTATTGCCTACTCTCTGACATACTTTGGAAGTAATTGGCCTCATGGTATTATGTACGTACAAATTAGTATATTTTCACATGATCTCAAGTCAGGTTGTTGTATCATTGATTTTCCCATGATTTTCCTTTCGTGGTTTCTAGAAAATGTCGTTTAAGGCTGTTTTATGATTAATGAAACTTGTTCTATTTCGAAAATCCATGTGTCATCTCCAGAAACCGCTAAAAGCTAATATATTCACATGGTATAGCATTCATATGCAAATATCACATCACCACGTGCCTTGACTGTATGAGTCTTCCCGAATGAGTACAAGTTAACAAGTGATGTATTTCAAAACAAACACATGCGTATGTGCGTACAATGTATGTTGAATTCTGGTCGGGTTAAGTTTGGTGCCTTTATAGTGGTAAATAAAGTCCTTGGCATGTGTCTGTCTAGGATGTTTAGTCAATGTCATGACTATTGTCTGATAGTGCCATCAAATGTTGAATGTTTTATGAAAGGCTTTGATACGTTTAAAAAGTTGCTTTCTCAAATGAATAAAACAACCATTTTCAGATTGCATGCTGACATAAGGTACTCAAAGACACAACAACTAACTAATTGATGGAAAACATTTTTGAGAAATCTGATAAGAAGAAACCAATAACACAGAGACCATATGGAAAACAATGGAAAACATAACTACCTGAACTAGACACTCACAAATGAAAAAAGTAAAATAGAAAAATAAAATGGAAAATCGACCAACATTTGTACCCCACCTATTCTAATATTGAGCGTAATTGGAACCACGCGCAATTTCTTTTGTTAGGCCTATGCCCAAGACTTCTGACTTATGCAAATGCATGGACCCAAATGGGCAGTAAAAAAAATATATACATTGCACATGTACTAAATGTAGTCTAGATTCACTTGTATTTTTGTAAGAAACCAAAGCATCATGTACATGTAGTTGTTTCTGTTAATCATTGTAGTGTGCAAGAGTCCCTATATTGTCACTGTTCTTCCTGCAAGCAGCAAGGTAATGGTGAAGCTCTGAAGTTGTATATTATATAAAACTGAAGTGAATTCTCCTTATGTAAAAGTATTAGTTCTGAGAGTGAAACCAACCAAATCGTATGATAGCCTTCGGAGAATCCTGTCATTATTTTTCATGAAATATGAGAAGTTGATGATTTCTGATTTATGCAACCAGCTATCACTCAATAAGTAGTATTATGTTAAATCTTCTAGGGCGGAAATGCTACAATCAAGAACTTTTCCTCTGGTGAAACTTGTTGAGTTTGTATTGTTGCTATGGTTATGAAATCTAACTCTCCAGATATTGCTGTGCAACTGGCCTTCGTTTACTACTTGTATATAGTATGGATGGTTGCCATGGTAATAGACATACATACAAATAACACTATACCTCTCTCAGAAATTACTGACAATGCATATTAGATGACTAGCCCTCAAAGCAAATTTTCGTAACTGCATTTATGATATGAAAAGTTTTTCATCATTTCATTCTATGTATATTTGTTTCAAATATTAAAGCACTTATATTATGAATTATGGAACACTGTATATGAAAGTTGCATTACGTCACCTGAGTATGATTTCCATCCGTATCCAATGTATATTTACTGTAAAAAGTGAATTTCTTTTATGATTTGATCTTCAATTGTACATTAGATTGAAATGAAAGATTTGTAGAACTTTGTGGGTGTGTTCCTGTATCACTTACTACACATGCCCATGAAAAATATGTTGTATCCTTATTTGCCAATTTCAAGATACACTTTACATGTATGTGGCCTTGTCTTTGAATTAACCTTGGCCTAATCATATCTTCATTACTTTTCAAGTCACATTCTTGTTTCTTTCATTGAGTTTTTTCAATCTTTTCATTTAAAGTGAGCAGAGATAGGTCTTATAATTTGAGACATAAATTCATTACAGTTTCTTACTGATTAGAAAGCATATATGTAATGGTACTTTTGTATTACAATTACTCACAATAAAGGTAACAGATATAGTTTTCTGTTATAAACTAACCAATCAGAGTGAACCTTACAAAATGTTTTGACTATCCTGTAATGGACACATGTAGTTCACTAACCAATCAGTGTTCACTTAAGCTTCATGTCTAATGGAATGTAGTTCACTAACCAACCAGAGTTAACTTTACAAAGTGCTTCATGTCTAAATGTACATGCATTGTAGTTCACTAACCAATCAGAATTAACCTTATGAAAGGGCTTCGTGTTGACACTACTGTAGTTCACTAACTAGAGTTAACCTTACAAAGTGCTTCCTGTCGATAGTACTGTAGTTCACTACACCGTTAACTTTAACTAGAGTTAACCTTACAAAGTGCTTCCTGTCGATAGTACTGTAGTTCACTACACCGTTAACTTTAACTAGAGTTAACCTTACAAAGTGCTTCCTGTCGATAGTACTGTAGTTCACTACACCGTTTAACTAGAGTTAACCTTACAAAGTACTTCCTGTCAACAGTACTGTAGTTCACTACACCGTTTAACTAGAGTTAACCTTACAAAGTGCTTCCTGTCAACAGTACTGTAGTTCACTACACCGTTTAACTAGAGTTAACCTTACAAAGTACTTCCTGGCAACAGTACTGTAGTTCACTACACCGTTTAACTAGAGTTAACCTTACAAAGTACTTCCTGTCAACAGTACTGTAGTTCACTACACCGTTTAACTAGAGTTAACCTTACAAAGTACTTCCTGTCAACAGTACTGTAGTTCACTACACCGTTTAACTAGAGTTAACCTTACAAAGTACTTCCTGTCGATAGTACTGTAGTTTGCTACACCGTTTAACTAGAGTTAACCTTACAAAGTACTTCCTGTCAACAGTACTGTAGTTCACTACACCGTTTAACTAGAGTTAACCTTACAAAGTGCTTTGTGTCGACAGTACTGTAGTTCACTAACTAGAGTTAACCTTACAAAGTACTTCCTGTCAACAGTACTGTAGTTCACTACACCGTTTAACTAGAAATAACCTTACAAAGTGCTTCCTGTCAACAGTACTGTAGTTTGCTACACCGTTTAACTAGAGTTAACCTTACAAAGTACTTCCTGTCAACAGTACTGTAGTTCACTACACCGTTTAACTAGAGTTAACCTTACAAAGTGCTTCCTGTCAACAGTACTGTAGTTTGCTACACCGTTTAACTAGAGTTAACCTTACAAAGTACTTCCTGTCGATAGTACTGTAGTTTGCTACACCGTTTAACTAGAGTTAACCTTACAAAGTACTTCCTGTCAACAGTACTGTAGTTCACTACACCGTTTAACTAGAGTTAACCTTACAAAGTGCTTTGTGTTGACAGTACTGTAGTTCACTACACCGTTTAACTAGAGTTAACCTTACAAAGTACTTCCTGTCCACAGTACTGTAGTTCACTACACCGTTTAACTAGAGTTAACCTTACAAAGTACTTCCTGTCCACAGTATTGTAGTTCACTACACCGTTTAACTAGAGTTAACCTTACAAAGTACTTCCTGTCCACAGTACTGTAGTTCACTACACCGTTTAACTAGAGTTAACCTTACAAAGTACTTCCTGTCAACAGTACTGTAGTTCACTACACCGTTTAACTAGAGTTAACCTTACAAAGTACTTCCTGTCCACATTACTGTAGTTCACTACACCGTTTAACTAGAGTTAACCTTACAAAGTACTTCCTGTCAACAGTACTGTAGTTCACTACACCGTTTAACTAGAGTTAACCTTACAAAGTGCTTCCTGTCAACAGTACTGTAGTTCACTACACCGTTTAACTAGAGTTAACCTTACAAAGTACTTCCTGTCCACAGTACTGTAGTTCACTACACCGTTTAACTAGAGTTAACCTTACAAAGTGCTTCCTGTCAACAGTACTGTAGTTTGCTACACCGTTTAACTAGAGTTAACCTTACAAAGTACTTCCTGTCGATAGTACTGTAGTTTGCTACACCGTTTAACTAGAGTTAACCTTACAAAGTACTTCCTGTCGATAGTACTGTAGTTTGCTACACCGTTTAACTAGAGTTAACCTTACAAAGTACTTCCTGTCAACAGTACTGTTACAGTAGTTTGCTACACCGTTTAACTAGAGTTAACCTTACAAAGTGCTTTGTGTCGACAGTACTGTAGTTCACTAACTAGGGTTCACTTTACCATCGGCAAAGTGCTTCATGTCCAAGTGTACTATATATAAATGTATACATGTAGTTCACATCAATCAGTGTTACCCTTAATATTAGTTAGGAGTCTTTCACTACAGATAGCATTCTCGCAAACCAGAGCTGTTATTTCTTTCGTGACACTGCGAAATAACGAGAATATTGGTGGCTCGTTTTAGACGGTGCCATAAAAGAGGCTGGTGGTGTACAGTGATGAACACATAGCAGATGGGATATTATACATGTATATAGATTAAAATTTAGTGTAACAAGTTTTACCCAACAGCACCCAACATCTTTAGAGCCTAAATGTTTCTTCTACGAATTATTCTCTGATTTTCTACATGCATTATTTATAAAGGTATTATCAACAAATTTATACTCGCGGCCTCATAATCCATACCCCAAGGAATCATTCAATAATAAATGGAAAATAGGATAAAAAGTGCAATATTGTTTTGATTTATCTGTTATTGGCCTACCCAAAGATGTGGTTGGCTTTTACCATGGTTACCTACCTACATGTACCTACCTACCTGCCTACAGTATACCCTGGTGCTTACATGTACCTTAATTGCTACCTACCTACACACATACCCTCCCACTCTACAAGTACCTAACCTACCTACATTTGTAATTACCAACATACATACATACATACATACATACATACATACATACATACATACATACATACATACATACATACATACATACATACATACATACATACATACATACATACATACGTAAATACACACACATACATACACACACATACATACAACATACATACATACATACATACATACATACATACATACATACATACATACATACATACATACATACATGTACATACATACATACATACATACATACATACACACACATACATACACACACATACATACATACATACATACATATATACATACATACATACATACATACATACATACATACATACATGCATACATGCATACATACATACATACATGTACATACACACATACATACATACATACATACATACATACATACATACATACATACATACATACATACATACATACATACATACATGTATTGTAATTTGTACATATACACACATACACACATACATACACACACACAAACACACACACACACACACACACACACACACACACACACACACACACATGTACATGTATACATTGTACCTTCACACACAACATCACATTATTTCTGTAGGATCTATATGGAGAAGTACATTGTCCTACAAAGACTTACAGTCTCCGTTCCAATAAATCCTGTATCAGTATTCATATAGTGTAACGAAGACGCACTATCAAATATAGAGATCAAAGTAGAAAACAGGTCCATTTTATTGCCAGATTGTGTTATGAATAAAGAGAATGACATCTGATACATGTACTTGTTACAGTTCTATAGCATATGATATCATTTGTCATCTTGATCAGTTACTGGTTTATGTTCTTGTTACATAAACTATATACATATACTTGTATAGAATATACATTGTAAATTGGCATACTTATCTAGACGTTTTTTAAACTGCAGACTGTGGGAATCTAGTGAATTAATGCAATGCCTATGTTTTTGATTTGACAAGTGGAACATGGTTTTAAAAGACTTAACATCTCATGTTGGTGTATTTTTTATCATTATTCATTTTTAGCACAACTGAACTGACGTTCAGTAGTGTTATAGGCATGTGTGTGTGTGTGTGTGTGTGTGTGTGTGTGTGTGTGTGTGTGTGTGTGTGTGTATGTGTGTGTGCATTCCATATGTGTGTGTGCATGTACGTGTGTGTGTACATGTATGTGTATGTGTGAGTGCGTGCATATGTGCGTGAAGATGTACCATTTCCTTTGATCTGTCTGCCATGCCTCCAAGCACTGTACTTTAAAAGCTACTTCAGAGTCCCAATAGAGAGATACAATTTCCTGTCAGCAAAATTTATTTTACCTCCTATAATACATTCAGTTGTTTAGTTATAGAGGAGCATACATGTATATATACCTCATGTTTTTTGGTCTCAGTTACCCAGACTCTCACCACTAGGGCTCTGCCTACAAGACCTCCCCAAGCGAGAAGTTGGGGAAACTGAATTCTAACTGACCCGTGCAAGAATTAGCCCCTAGAGCAGTGCATGCTGGGGAATACCTCACGTCCAACATTGCAGACTGAACGATTTTAATTGGTCTTTCATGACAGTTTATCTCTTCTCAAGCAACTGTTATACATGTACATCTTAATTACTACAAACAGGCCTTGTAAGCCCATTTTTCATGACTTGGAAGAAATGTGCTATGTAACTTCCGGTGTAGGGTAGTTGGAATGTGGTCTCCCCAGACTAGTCTTGTAGCAAATCCCCCAGCGATGTGAGTATGGTTAAAATGAGACTACATGTTTTTATATTTTGTTGATTGTCAATATTTAAGTTGCTGTCAATGTTAGGTTTATTTTATCTATTGTTTCTGATAATTTGTGTTGACTAATGATGTATATAATGTATATAATTTTATATATATTTGTTTCAATTGAAATTTCTGAAATATATTTTCAAGAAGTTAGCTATAGCATCTTCTCCTTATATGACTGTCCACACATATACTGAAAATATTGCTCATGAGTGGAAAAGTGATGTGTGACTTATACAGTAATGTAAATTGAAAATAAATAAATAAATAGATAAATAATTATTACATTATTGTTTGTTGAATTGTGATGCCACTTGTAACTTGAAAGCTTCAAGGGAATCTATTGTAAGTGTAACTTACACAGTATGTCTGGTGGTAAATTGTGATAGTTCTGGGGAAGAATAGGTACTTTCTGATGTCTGTTGTGATTGGTGGAATTTGGTAGCTTTTAATACTACATGCATACATGTATGTCTGGTACATCTTGGTGGAGGTTTACGCAGTTGTTTATTAATGGCAACTGTTCCTACTGAAATTTATAGAGGATAATTCCCTTTAATTGTACGTACATATAACCATTTAATGTATTGATCTTAAATCTGTTTGATAGATTTGGTAAACTCTGTGTTTGTCCAAACTTTATTTTTTTTCCCCAGGCTGTGTGTTGCGTCGTGAGCATAGTGTTTCAAAAATCCAAGCTTTTATGATTTATTCAAAATGAATAAATTCTCACTAGCAGAATTGTCAGTTGTGTGAGATGTTTGTTATCAAGGCCCAAGGACAAGAAATAAATTTGAATTGTTCCTGATTTGTGTAGTTATTTTCCAATATTGTTAAGTGTTGTTTAATATAAAATGTATGTACATGTACTAGCTACATTTGTACAAGTGGAACATTTTTGGTAACAGTTTGTTTTGTTAGATAATGATTTTAATCCAAGTATTGTACACAGTATTGAATCATGTGTGGGTAACATTTTTATATAACAGGTCACATAGTATGGTGCAATACATCTAATCAAATTTGATTTTTTTAGTTTGCACCAAAAAATCAGAAGCCCAATGAATCACAATTTCAACTTATTGCTATATTATTTATACACTTGTAGATAAAAAACAGACATCTGATTGACGTGTATAGTGTCTGATTATTGCCTATATTTGTATATTAACAATTTTCAGCGAATACATTGTTGGTTTTCTGATTTATAAAATAATACCCCCTACAGTTACAGCTTGTGTACCTTTAAGGCAAGGAACACAGAAGTGACCTAAGGGACCTGGCTTCTTCTCATCTTTGACTCGTAAGAACATAACCTTTACAATATATTATTACAATTGTACATGTAGCTGAATGCAGAAAACTATCAATGAGGAATAGTGTAATTATACTTATAGTTACCCTACCGTGATTCATGGAAATTTGGCAAACAGTCACGATTTTGAGTGTTCTGACATTCATATTTTGAGGACAGCAAAACCAATAACTAGACACTCGTTGCAGGGATATAGAAAACCCAGGATATAGATCCTATATTTTCTGTTTGAATGTGTGAAACTTGGCTTGTGTGCGGTATAATAAATATAAATGCAAGTTTCATATGAAAAAATTTCTACCCAGAGTCACACAATTTCTTAGAAGTAAATCCCAAATTATTTCTGATGCTTGTCGGCATCATAATATCCATTGTAGTAACATATAACTGACGATGCTGATGAGATGACAGCTAAAATTTGGGAATCGCCTCCAAGAAATGTTTTGACTCCGTGAGTAGAAATTTTCATTTGAAACTTGTTTCAAATTCTATATCATGTAGATAATATTATATATTATACTGCACACAAGCCAAGTTCTACACATTTCTTGACTGTGAGTAGTTAGATACTATGAACCCAGAGTCCATGAACATATATTCTTGTTAAAAATATAGTTTGATTCTGCTATAGTACGTAGATTGACAGAGATAACAAATATTGATTTAAAAAGAGTGTCAGTACATAATTTATCTGACAATATACACATGGGGCTCTGATTTCTCACTTTAGATTGAGTAGTGTGTAGTTGTAATCATACAGGGTGTTATAGAATTCAATTTACACCTATAGACTTCAATGTGATAATGCATGAATCTTACGACTGAGTGCTACATTCACAATCATTTTGACAACTTCACCCTACCTCATTGTATTTCTAACAGATGCAATATAGGTTTTACCATTAACACATTATATGATTGAACAGTGTACCTGACAGTACCGTCTAAGTCAATTTGACACACCACTGCGCGAAGCAATTTCTATAATACGTTTGATTGAAAAGTGTATCTGATAGTACATGTACCCTCTAAGCCAATTTGATGCACCACTGTGCGAAATAATTTCTTGTGACCAAATTTGGTGTTTCCCCTAGCTCTTTACTGCGAGGTTAACTCGTAAGAAAACCTGGTTCATTAGTGCTATAGGCATGGTGAAATGTGTGTGTGTGTGTGTGTGTGTGTGTGTGTGTGTGTGTGTGTGTGTGTGTGTGTGTGTGTGTGTGTGTGTGTGTGTGTGTGTGTGTGTGTGGGTGGGTGGGTGGGTGGGTGGGTGGGTGGGTGTGTGTGTGTGCGTTTTGGTTGGGACATTACTTAGGGCGTGCAGATGGGAAATCGTTCAAATGAAAATGATCGCATCAGGGACAGGGTTGTCGGTGGCCGAGTGGCCGAGTGGTTAAACCAATTGGCTCTTACCACTACAGTCGGGGTTCGAACCCCATTCAGGCTTTGATTAAATTTACCACACTGTAAGTGAGAAGAGTGTCATTCAGTTTGATCCTACCGAACAGCACAGGTTTTTCCCCGGGTACTTTGGTTTCCTCCTCCATTAATACTGAACCCATGAGGGTGGTCCTTACTGGACAAAAGTCTAAAATTCCAAAATTACTAAGCAGATGTAACTGAGATTTGGTGGGAACATTCTAAGAGGTATTTAGATTAAGATATATTTTTGATATGATAATCTCATCAGTGATATGCAGATTAGGGCTAAAAGTGTGTCTTTTTGGTCAAAAATCTATAATTCCAAAACTACTCAACAGATTTGACTGAAACTTAGTGGGAGTGTTCTTAGGGGTGTGCGGTTTAAGGATTGTGTGGTTTAAGGATTGTGTATGACGTGATGAGCCCATCAGCGATATGCAAATTAGAGCTCAAGTTGTCTTTTTGGTAAAACATCTGTATTTCAAAACTACTGAGCAGATTGGGATAAAATTAATGGGGGTTGTGTATAGGGGTGTGTACATGCAGACGTAGTCACAATATGATCATCCCATCGGCAATATTATGCAAATTAGATGTACAAATCCTAATTGTGTTCAAAAAATTTATCTCTAAAATTTATCTCTATCAGGAATGGGGCTGAAACTTGGTAGGATGTTTCTGGGGGGTGTTATCTGCAATTTTTGTTCAAAACATTTTGACACAACTGACCCTAGCAACCATGGCCATGCCCATAGCAACAGTGAAGTGATAATGCAGATTATAAGGATAACAACAGAAACAGGTACATGTAGGCAAGTGAATGAAGAATCAAAACATGTATTTAAATATGCCTAGCAACAAGACCATGCCCATAGCAACATCCAAATGATGGTTTATATTGCAAAGATGAAAACTGGGAAGGGTAGGCAAGTGACTAAAGATTTTGAAAATATGCAAATATGCCTAGCAAAAAGACCACGCCCATAGCAACAGCCAAATACAGTTGTGCTACAATGCCATTGGTACTATTTTCACCTTACAAATATACATTTCTAGACTGATATTAATTGTATGTGACAGTACCCTCTAAGCCAATTTGACATATCACTGACACACAGCAATTTCAGGTCTATAGTGGTGTACCAAAATTTGATGTTCCCCTAGCTCTTAATGTGTGGTGACTCACAAGGAAAAAACAATCTTTACCTTACATCCCTAGATTGAGCAATGTACCTGAATGTTAGAATGTTAAGTAAAATCTTCAAAGAATCCATATTCATTGATTTTTGTAAACAGTCTGTGGTATCTGATTTTACACGTTCATTCATTGAATACTGCATACATGTATGTAGTGATTTCTATATTCACAATATATATGTAAGTATACACTAGTTTACCATCTTGTCTTTTTGTGGAAGTGTACGTACAATTAGATGTTATTTCCCATCATTTTCCTTTGTTCAGCCAAGGAAAATATGAGTGTCCTAAGGGGCTTTGTCACTATGAGTCGATAGACAAGTAGTGACAACCATTAGGTCATGATTATTTTCAGGCTGAATGAAAAAAAATATTGGAAAATAACATAATTATACCAGCGACAGTAATATAAAAATAAATCAGAGAAAGTAATGGTAATTTTGAACGTTTTGACTCATATTTCGAACACAGCACAACCAGTGACGTAGACACACATTTTTGTGACATGGATGCATGTTGTCGTGACATAGAACGACCAGAGTATATTTTCCAAATTTCTTGTTCAACTTTGCACATGCATGGTATAAATGTAATACATGTACATATATATCACCTAGCAGCCATGTCTCTGTTCACAACCATATCAAACTACCACTATACCCCATATAACCTAACAATATTGAGTTCTATTCTTGATAATTTGCAGGCCATGACACAGGAAGAAACACTAAGTTACCTTTTTTCAAGGCCAATAAAACAACTTGCAAAATTCATAGAAATGATATTTTATAACCCGTGAGAATTGAGATATAAGTAAATTTGTCTTGCCAGTTTATACTTGTGGCTCTTTAGTTTGTATTATTTCTTGTTCTTGTACTATAAAGTAATTTGGACTGGGTGGTGACTTATAAGTCGACTGAGCTTGGCAATTCTTTGAGTTGTATGTCACAATAATAAATAAACTACTCCTATGTATATCCCATTAATTGTACATGTTGTAAACTAAATGATAATTGTTACAAATAAGTGGGTGAGGTTTGCTGGAATTATAGAACAATGCTTATAGAATATGGGAAATTTGGTAGAGGTGAAGCACCGTTTGTATTTTGAATTGAATTGAATTGAATTGAATCTTAATCCATCCATAATTAACTAATCAAGTCTAGCCACTTGAAATTTACAATACTAACAAAATCGAAGTGTTCTGTGATTGCTACAGGGTCATGTTGGACGATGAAATGTCCAAAATGATGGAACAGTACAACCACAAAAAAGAAAAAGAAAAAACACACAAGAAAATAACAATGAGGATAAATCAAAGGAAATCCCAATTTTGATATGAGTACAAAGATACTGCAAGTGTATGTTTCACTGAGGACTATTATAATGGGCTCCATTGCTGTGTATATTGCAGGCTCTTTTGCTGTGTATAGTGCAGGCTCCATTGTTGTGTATATTGCAGGCTGCATTGCTGTGTATATTGCGGGCTCCATTACTACATGTATATTGTGGACTCCATTACTGTGTATATTGCGAGCTCCATTGTGTATATTCCCGTAATCACCTTAACAGCTAAGTTATAGTTACAGGAGCGAAATCGACAATATTTTTTCAGTCTTAATAATACTCTAGGAAATTCAGGTACATGTATATTTCATACAGACCATATGTCATGAATATTTGAAAAACTTGATTTCCTGTTATGTACTTTTTAAAAGAAATTAATTTTCTTGCATGAACAATTTGGTAGAATGCCAATTTAGGACATTGTCAGACAGACCGTGCAAGGAGAATGGAAGTAGACTCTACTTGTAAATAACTTATGCAGTCGGTCTGCCGTATTCAATGCAACTGCTGTTGACATTTCACGACAACTGAATATAGAAGTACATGTATGATAAGGCTTACAGTACAGCATAGTGTGATTTATTTCAATGTAAATTTTTTTTGCTAAAATGAATCCAGCGCTGAAGAACATGCAACTATTGTAACAGTAGACAGAGTATGGCACATGTACATGTACTTCATGTAGGTATATTTAAGGAGTTCATCTTGTGAAAGATAAGGCCTCCCAACAAAAATTGTTTGGTTCTGGTAACACGTCCTAACCTAGTTTTTTAGTTCCTACCTTAAACTATTTTTAGGTGATTCAAATAAATTATCGAATAATCGAAAAAATTTCCGAAGTTACACAAGAAATAATGTGATTTGAATTTGTCATCGCCTCATGTGACCCATAGTGCAAAGACCATATGGAAGGGCTCTAGATAAACAATTGAAAACATAACCTGAATCAGACCCCAAAATATGAGTTACAAAATTTTTTAAAAATCATACACACCCACCGTACAATGTATTATGAAATTGGGTGTTATCGGAACCACACAGTTGTTTTAATTGATCTAAAATTGGAAAAAAAAAGATGCTTTATGTACATCATACATATATAGATCATGGAGTCATGCTACAAACTTTGGTTACGTCAGTTAACACATATATCAATGACTTGCTGGATGGATCTCTTACAAGTGTACAGTTATACCAATACCTAATGTGTACATGGTATCATCATGTCAACGATCCTATTCATTTGAGGTGTGTTGCTTAGCAACAGTGAAGAGATGTTGGATTCCCCTCCTCATCCTTGATTGCAGGATATGTTCAATGCAGTGTTGCTGACCCATTAGCTATGACATAACAATACGCAG
>NC_135558.1:7577500-7630000 GCF_964340395.1 Glandiceps talaboti | reverse complement strand
AGTACCGTGTGGCTAGATGGCAAGTCTGAAGGGTTAGTTTTGTTTGTGTATAAGGTATTGCGTTTCATACACTGACTCTAGTCAAAGGTAAGACCTCAATTACAGTTTCATTTGAAGACCGTTGATTGTCTGCCCCATCACAAACACATGACTTCTTTTTGTTTGATGCGCACGACTTTCTCTCTCAAATCACAGACAAATATCACAACCTAAATTCTAAATCCGTAGATATAAAAGGAGGAATGTTGTTTCAGCATCATGATATTGCAGACAGTCGAGGATAAAAATCTGTGCTGCCTAGATATTGGTATTTGCTGACGTAGTTCACACAGGCAGTCCGAAAGCCAGGCACTTTGTATCAGCCTATGTCTACTCCATAGAGATTGTTATCTAGTGTATACCGTAGATTAGACAGAATCAATACTAATCCATATTAAAAGTACAGAAAAAAAAATACCCATGGCCAGGGGTATCATTTTCAGGCAGACGTATTAGCCACCCACTGCAGTCTTAATGTAATCTATTTTGTTAAGGTTGCCCGTATTTACTTCTATGTTTGTCATTGTAAGACCTTAAAAGCGATGGGTCAGTCGATCGGTCAGTTGGTTAATATATTTTTAAGAGTATGCTGGTGACATTTTCAATTCATAATCGAACTTTAACAGTCTGAATGACTTAGAAGTAATAATCAAAGTCAGGAAGACACTTTGAACCATTTGTTTATGAATTTTCCCAAGTTTTGGCATCAACGATCATTTTTGCTCCGATATACTGACAATCATTGGGTTGCCATCTGACAATCAGTGATGTTGTGACTTTTTACTAATCCTGCCATAGAGGTGTCTACTTTAAAAAAAAAAATAATTTCACCAAGTTGAAGAAATCTAGCATTAATCAGGTCATCAGAAACATAGAACTACGTAAGGCGTCCCTAATCAGTAAGTCTGATCTAGTTAATGAAAACTGAGTTAATAATGCAGAATATTGTATATTATATTACTTATTTACTCCACATCAGTGTGCCATCTAATGATAGCAAAATTTTGTTGTTGTGAGTCAAAATGGGAAAAATAGGATTTCTTGTGAGTCACCACCTAGTAAGAGATATGGGAACACCAAATATTTTGTGTGTCCCTAGAAATTGTGTGTCAGTGGTGCGTCAAAGTGGCTTAGAGTGCACACTGCTCCACATTCAATACAGAGTGATTTCGACTCCACATTCTAAATTGTGAAATTAAAACAATGTTAATAATAATATCTTTGGTGTAATAATACAATCATTAATTTAAGTTACCCAGTGGAACTGGAGACATTAATACCGTCAAAATAAATACTTGACTGTATAAAAGTTGTCTTGTCTTGTTGTGCCTGTTCATGAATATAAAATTACCCAATATAGCAAAGTTTCATGATATTTCATACTATAAAATTTTGTTTTTAATCTGTACTATCTATCCCTGTGAACAATTTCTGAGCATACCCAAAATTTACATCGTCAAATAGTCTGTTGAAATTTAACGCTCCAGCTGTTCTGGTCAGTAGTGATGATTATTAAAATCTGTCTCAGTTAGGAGAATAGAATTTGTATTATATATTAAGTGAAACAAAAGTAAACGGAGAAAACATTCACATCTTGCTGTACACCTTAACAAGAATAACCTAATGTATTTCTGCAATATCAAAATTTGACTTACAAATATGTTATATAAAATACACAATGTATAAATCTTGTATTACTTGTACAGTATGTGGAGCCAATGGAGCCATTGGATGTATAGGATTAATCATTTGTTCAGGTCCAACGTCTAGAGCTCTGCCAGATAACTGGTTTTCACGCCCATATTTCAATCCCAACCAGAACTGGGCTTTGTGCAAAGTAACAATGCAAAGCTGCTTTACGTAGTACTCCTATTTGACAGAATTCACACTTTTAGAATCATTATCTTTTGACTTTAAATTTATAGTTTCTTCGTGTGTATGATAAAACAAATTATATTTTTGTTATCTTTTCAGAGAAAACTTAGCCATTGTGAAGACTCTAGGAGACAAAGCAGCACAGGGGAGAGCATGTGGTAACCTAGGCAACACACACTATCTCCTTGGCAACTTTAGTAAAGCCATAATGTTTCATGAAGAGGTACTTTACAACTTGAGATCTTGATCTGTTACTTTCAGTTATAGCTGTAAAAAAGAAAGAGATCGGCTTGACTTATGATGTTTTATGTACATAACACAGTGAATTTGCTGATATGAAGCAGAAGAAATCACAAAATCTGTCCATTATGAAATCTAGGGAAAATATTCCTACATCATTTTTCATTGAGTAGATACTCAAGGTACCGCTCAGTAAATTCAAAATGACAAGATAGGATGATTATTGTGTAAACTACTGTGATGTATGTCAGCAAGGGCAGCAAATTTATTTTATGTTTCTCATAAAAGGGATGAATCAGACAGACAGTTAAAAAAAATGTTTTTTTTTTTTAAAAAGGTAAATGTATTTGACATGTTGGTGATATTTTCAATTCATTTATTGTACGTTCAGAGTCTGCATGACTCAGAAATGGCTTCAAGAAATGTAAGGTGGATCAGATCATGAGAAACGTATGAAATAAAAAGGACCACCCTAAGGGCTAAAAACAAGATCAAAATTCAAAGGAAAAGTCATTCTGTTCATAACACAATCTGTTATTACTATTTTTACATGTTTAATATTTAACAATCACAGTGCTTTGATGGTGTTGCCCGCATTATGTGAAAGTACATATGTAGGCAAGGGATGCATTATTTATGTACCTTTTATACAATTTTTCTACCAGACCATTCAAAATTCAAATATTTTCCTTGGATTTTGAAAGGTTTGAAATATTCTGAAATGGTTATCTTACTACTTCTAAAATCTCACCTAGTTTTTAATGTAGACATATCTGTATGTACTAGTTTGAACTATATAACGTGGAGTGAATGCTTTGTAAGAAGACTAGAGAGTATTGTTGGCTTAGAATGTCTCTTTTCCATCAATTTGCATTACTATAATACTTCTCACCAAATGCTATTAAACCAGTAGGGTCTACAGACACTCTGCGTTAGTGAACCATAGATACTGTTATCAAATTTTGATAGTTTAAATTGTAGTTTATTATACAGAATGGTTGAAAAGTTATGCCAACGTTATTAAACCAGTAGGGTCTGCAGACACTTTAATAAAGCTAATATAGATATTTTATCAAGTAACCCAATAGTTTGTAGTTCGTTCACCAATAGACTGATTCAAAAGTTCCAACAATTTTATTAGACCAGTAGGGTCTATAGGCACTCAACACAAATGATCCGTAGATGCTGTTATTCAATTTAATAATTTTTGGTTAGTTTTAAATTATCAGCAGATTGGTTTAGAAGATATGTCAATTGAATGTTATTAATCCAGTAGGGTCTACAGACACTTAATGCCATTGTCAAAGAACCATAGATGCTGTTATTCAATTTAATAATTTTGGGTTAGTTTTAAATTGTCAGTTCAAAAGGACTGACAATGTTATTAAACCAGTAGGGTCTACAGTCACTTTATGTCCATTGAAGTAGTTTATGTTTAATGCAATCCAACAATTTGTAATAGTTAGTAACTAGTCTAAGACTGGTTCATCCTATCAAATGTAAACTTGAAATCGTTTATAATGAATGAATGTTCTTTTCCATTCCTACAGCGTCTTGCAATAGCTAAAGAATTTGGAGATAAATCAGCTGAAAGAAGAGCTTATAGTAATCTTGGTAATGCTCATGTATTTCTAGGTGAATTTGAAATTGCTGCAGAATATTACAAGTAAGTACTAAGTGTACAATTATTCACTGGCTTTGATATTAAATGGTGTTATACTGCAGAACACGGAGATTTACCAAAGTCAGTGCTTTCCAGATAGTTTTGACAGCACTCAGGAAGTATGACAAATAGTCAATAAATCTAAAGAAAACATTCAAGTTGTATTCAATACAATTTATTGAAGAATCAAGAATACACACACAATAATAGGCTGTACTTTTTGCAAACTTTATAATCTTGACTTTACATGTTTTTCAGCTCTAAATTTATTTTAGCTGAATACATGCAAAAGCTTTTTCCACTGAAATAAGTCCCGCTAACATACTTTACAATTTGTCATATTTCCATATTCAGCATTGTGAAAGGTCAGTATCGTTGCTAAGGGTGGTAAGTAGGTAAAATCTACCAGGGTTCCCATGTCATTTTACCTTGGTTCCTAAACAAAATTACCATAGACTCTATGGGGAAACAATGCCATTTTTACCCCTTTCTGTTACCAACCTTTAGCAAAAACACTGAAGGTGTCAACAACAGTTGCACTGAATACAGTAGACGGACTGGATGAGTTATTTACAAGTAGTGTCTACTTTCCCCTTGTACTGTCCACCAAGTTTTTCATGCGCCAAAATAAACACATTTTACAGTACAAAACAGATTTTGAGAAAAATCAAATCATCTGATAATTTAACCCTGATCAATTTGAAATGATCAGACAGTAAATTGTACATATCTGTGCTGTGTATTGTTGAATACACGCTGAGCACAGCATGAACATGTCTGAACATTTATTCCAAGTAAACTGTCTAAGGAGGCATGCTGAGAAAATTACTGACTAGGTCTCTTAGAAAATACATGCAAAAAGTTGAATAAACTCTCACCTGTATTTGATACTAGAAATCTGATGTAATGGTTGGGTAGTCAGTGTATTATGTTTGGATTTGCCTGTACCTTTATTTGTTTCTGTTGTAGACTTGGTTGTCACCCCTACATCTGACCAATCTTTCTTCCTGATAATGTCAAATCTTGTACATGTAGCCAATCAGAACTAAAGAAACACAGTAAAATGCATTCTCGTTGGTTAAATTGAACATTTAAAATGGCGTTGTTTAAACGTTACAAGAATCAGTCAGATGTAAGTGCAGTGACTGAGACCAAATCCTGAACATGTAATACAAAGGACAATGCAGGTAAAAAAATGACCTTCAAGGTAAATTACTACATTGGATTTCTATCAGATTGCTGAAGACTCCTTGAATACTTGTGTGCTGCCTCCGTTACAACAAGGAGCCAACTTGAGACACTATTTTATTTTAATCAAAAGATACTTATATTAACTTTATCTAGTATCATTGTATAGTTATATTGATATGTGTATTGAAATGAGTGTAACATCACCATACATCATTGGTAGCTGTATGTATGTATGTATGTATGTATGTATGTATGTATGTATGTATGTATGTATGTATGTATGTATGTATGTATGTATGTATGTATGTATGTATGTATGTATGTATGTATGTATGTATGTATGTATGTATGTATGTATGTATGTATGTATGTATGTATGTATGTATGTATGTATGTATGTATGTATGTATGTATGTATGTATTGTGTGTGTGTGTGTGTGTATGTATGTATGTATGTATGTATGTATGTATGTATGTATGTATGTATGTATGTATGTATGTATGTATGTATGTATGTATGTATGTATGTATGTATGCACATATATCTGTGAGGTCATGATATCAATGGTAATTTTTGGGTGCAATCAACATTTTGTCATAGCATCATTCACTTGGTATGCCTACCAGCTATATCACGTTCATCATAGATTACTCATGATAATAAACTTGTTTGAGTTTAAAATATGTCATTCTGCAGATGAAATGTAAATGATATAGAAAGATGTTCAGGTCAGGCCCTTGTACCTTTAACAATATTTGTCATATGGGACATCTCTGACTCTCCCATTTGTTAATACACCAAGCTTTAAAATTGCTGTAAGTGGTTCAATATTTCTAATCATTGTCAACCTAATTACTTGTCCAACACAGTCGCAGAGTAAAAGTTGGTATGTGTTATGGCTGTGGTCTGTATCATAGCATGGGTCCTTAAATATGCTCTTAAATATTCCCTTCATGTAAGTGATGGTTGCCTAGGAGACAAGAGTCAATTGTAGAGAATGTAGCTTAAATTAATACTATGATGTTTCACAGAAAGTGTCATATAACGTATCCAGGTATTTATGTCAAAGCCATCATAGTTGTAAGTGGAGAATTATCTTGTACTTCACTGAATGAAGTCATAGTGCAGAATACTGTTTCTGGAATAGTCAAGTGTCCTGAAAAGGGAATATGAATATCAAATTATATTCTCAGGAAAATTTAAAAACCACTACTTCGTAAAAAAACCGCATGCTGTACGAATGTGTGAAGTATGTAGGTTTTAAATCATTCTAAATGCATTCTGACAAAAATCAGCTAATAGTATGCTGTTATTCCCCTAACAGGACAGTGAGAGAATTTAATGACTTGATCATTATTGTGGTTGGCAAATGTTGGACTTAAATTGCCCCTCTGAGATTAGACACTTCCACCCTACAAGCATTATTAGCAATTACTCCAAAGCCCAAGTATAATGTCTAACAAAGAAATAATGGCTGTATTTCCATGTTTTTTTTTTTACACAGGAAAACCTTATTGATAGCAAGACAACTAGGTGATCTTGCCATAGAAGCTCAGGCATGTTATAGTTTGGGTAATACCTTCACTTTGCTACGAGACTATGAAACAGCCATAGAATATCATATGAAACACTTAAAGATAGCCCAGCGACTATGTGACAGGTGAGTGAGTAAAACTACAAATCTGAACATGAAATTAATCATCAAATTAAAGATTGTGTATGAAGTATTTGATGATTGTTCTATGACCATGTGACAGGGGAGTGTGTAAAAACCAAATATGACATTCGCCTTGAGTCATTCGAAATCAACAACAATTTACATCATTCAATATAACTTTCATGCTTGCAAGTGTTTTGTTTGTCGGTGAGCATGATGTTTTCAATCTATTCAAATTATATACTGGTTATTTGGTTCTGTTTGGTTTCACTAATTCTAATCTAATACTGATATAATCTTTACACTGATGATAAGCCAAAGCTCAAAACATTTGTAATTTTTTGACTTTCAAGGACTGATTGAATACCATATTATTTCCTCATAATGAAATCAATGTAATCACTAATCTGAAAATTAAAAATGTTCAAAATGATTTCATCCTCAATAAATAGCAAAAAGCTAGAAAGTGTCTAAAAAAGTTTGTTATTATATATACAATAACAAACAATACTTTTAAAAAATGTTGGTAATTTTTTTATTTACAAACATGGGCTTGGTATATTTTGTTTCACATTATTTTTTTCAAGTAGGAAAACATAGAGTTATTTTATAAATTAAAAAGACAAAATAAATAGCAATTTGTCATCCATATTGCCTTATAGTAGATACATCAGGGTTGTAGCTAATGGTTTGATAATATTACCTTGTAACTACTTTAGATTATATATGTGGTGTATTTTTAGTCTTTGTGATTTATTAACAATATGTCAGATTGAAACAAATTACTTTTCACGAGTCAAACATCAGTTTTAATGTGCCTGTTGTTTCATGCTTAAACCATCCCTCCAAGACATATAAGGGTTTATTGCTTTACTAGACCACCATACATTTGTATGCAAAAAGAGTACATAACACGGCTAAAAACGTCCCTCCAAGACAAGCCTGCATCTGTAAATCATGTTGCTTAAAAGTCAATCGAGATGGAAGTTGCCTTTTAGATAAATTCAATAGTTCCAGTTCAAATGTTACAATTTGACTTGTACATGTATATGATGTAATTTCTCACGAACTCTTTAGAAAATAAGAAAACTTAGTTTAAATCAGTACCGAAATACCTCTGGCTATGAAATAATGATAGAACAAGTCTCTATTATGGAGATATGATACAAAATATTGTTTCCCTCATTATTCTAATGTCAATTGTTGGGGGAAATATTATTGGAATGGTGGAAAATGTCCGGTGACAGATTAAATGCATTAGTCTCTGTCCATAATGATGGACAATGTAGGAGATGATATTTCAACATTATAGACTGTTTTAATTGGTGTCTCAACATTTTCAGACAATTAGTCAAATTGTTTGAGTTCAGTAACTTTTATACGTAGAATTGATTGCTACACATCTTATTAGCAATTCACTGTTCAAATATTAAAAACCCATAATTTATTCCAAGGTTCTAGCACTAGTGTTATCCTATCAGTGAAGTCATAGGGATGTCAATATTAATTAGAGTCATTTTTTCTCCAGGACCAACTTTTCAATATCTGTAGACTGCTGTTTTTTCTGTAGTCTTCAAAACAAGACATAAGACACAGTCCCTACATTTGTACATCAAAGCATCCCAACTGAAAGACGCAAATAACAAAACACTGGGACTTCTTAGAAAATAATGCAACACATTAAAACAACTTTTCATAGCACAGAAGAAACAGAAATTTAAAAAGACAAATTGGTCACAACTAAATTGAAATCATGTGACTCGACTCCACAAGGAAGGCTGCAAAATGCGTTGGCCTTGATGATTGCGATATTGAAATATTAGCATCTGTATTCGATGATCAAAGTTACAACTTGGGCCCCCCCAAAAAAATGGGGGAATATTTTTTTCAATACACAGGTCTGTGACTGATGCAGGATCCAATAGTTGATTCCAAAATGCAACAAACTAGCGACCCAAGGGAGGGGGGAGGAATATTGCTAATAACACATATGAAATCCTTCCCTAATCTTAGGGTAATCAACTTTGACAGCATGGTCAAAATTGACCCATCTTGTAGGACTGTATAGTACATTTCATTCTTACACCGTTCTTCAATGATTTACTCATAGGTTCAGTGGGGTTTTAGGTGTGTGTGTGTGTGTGGGGGGGGGGGGGAGGGAAGTCATGTTTAAGATTACAGTACAGCTCAAAAATTGTTTTCAGACTGAGCTAGCGTTTGCATTGTGCTAGCTCAGTGCTAACACCATGCAGGCACTGACATCTCACCAGCATATTGTTAGCAACTGGAAGAGTTGATGCCTGCACCAGGCCAATGTTATTGCACCAGGCCAATGTTAACTCCAAGTCATCTCAGTGCTAACACTAGGCTGGCACTAACATCTCACTAGTATGTGCTAGAAACTAGAAGGGTTAATGCCTGCACCAGTCAAATGTGAACATGAGGCTAGTCTAGTAACAAGCTGACACTGGGCAGAGGTGAGAGGGATATTCATGTGTAGTGGACTACTAGGTGCTAACATCTCACCAGCATGTGTTAACAACTGGAAGTGTGAATGTCTGCACCAGCCCTTTGTGAATATAACATGAGACAAGCCCAGCAACAATAATCTGACATTGGGCTAGTGTCTCACTAGCATTTAATTGCTAGCAGCTGGAAGGGCTGATGTTGGCGCTAGCTGTATGATAACATGAGGCTAATCTAGCAACTAGAAGCTGACACCTCACCAGCATTTGTTAGAAACTGGAAGGGTGAATACCTGCACCAGTCCTTATCTTAAAATGAGTCGAGCCCAATAATAACAGTCTGACATTTGTCTGTTAAATTGGAAAAGATATTGTTGAGCTGTACTGTATGACTTCAATTTTCAAATTAACATTCCCATTTACATATTTTGGTGACAGCTACTCTGTATAGTTTACCATGTTTTTATTTTTTCAAGCCATTTCTACTCTCCGAATTTTGTTTCATAGGGTTGGTGAAGGTAGAGCCTGCTGGAGTCTTGGCAATGCTAACACAGCACTAGGGAACCATGAAAAGGCATTCCACTTTGCGTCTCAACATCTTGATATTTCTAGAGAGGTGAGAGGGATATTCCATGTGTAGTGGAATACAAATATTGCATACCTATTATGTGTGTGTGTGTGTGTGTGTGTGTGTGTTTGTGTGTGTGTGTGTGTGTGTGTGTTTGTGTGTGTGTGTTTGTGTGTGTGTGTGCGCGCATGCATGTGTGTATGTATGTGTGTTCGTGTGTAGGGTGTGTGTTTGTGACTATGTGTGTAGGGTGTGTGTGTGTGACTGTGTGTGTGCGTGGGTATGTGTGTGTTGAGTTGCAAATGTTATGCGGTTGCAAATAATGTTAAGAAATGTTGTATTTAATTTATTCTTCCCTTTATTGTGTACACTCTGCACACTCATGTTACCATAGTGATGTTACCATGGCAAAGTTTCACATACTCTATCTGTGAAATCATTACAAATGTGCATACATACAAGAATGAACGTTCATGGACTCTAGGCTCATAGTGTCAAATGAAAATGTGTACTCATAGAATCAAAACATAACAGTACATTGTAGTACACATCTGATGATGCTGACAAGACACCAGCAAAAATTCAGGATTTACATCCGAGAACTTTTTTGACTCTTGGAGTAGAAATTTTCATTTGAAACTGTATTGCTATCAAATGTTCAATTGGCAATGATTTATACATAGAACAAGGAGAGGGTAGTGAAATTAGCTCCAGATAAAAATCTCAAACACAGCAGTGCTTTGTTTGTGCCCTTTCCCACTGTGACAACGGATATGCTGTACAGGCACACTGAACTAAATATACTGATATTAATTTTGTGGAATAAAGAACCGTAGCCTGAGGGTAACCTTCACTTTGTACATCAGATGATAGTGGGGTGCAAACAACGGCGAATCTTTCAGCTTGCATCAAAATATTATCAGGGGGAACTTTGTCACAAAATTCACGACCACACCTACAGTAATTAATACAATGACTAATAATTGCAATGCCATATTTAGTGTTCTTTCGTTATTCTCCCAGTCGCACCACTTTGCATTTTGAACTCACTATAGCCGCAAGAGTTACAAGTATAGGAAACCGTGCCACTCCAGGTACCACTGTTACCATGACTAGGAGTGTCACCAAGAGTTTCTCCATTGTGTTAGCCCTGACGTAGTTCATTAAATATAGCACAGGGCCAATACTATTAACTGGTATCATCCAGATAAAAATAAAAGTCACTTAAAAATAGATGTTAAGAATATATTGTCAACATTTTGGGAAATAGAAAATAAGTTGAAATCACCACAGATTTGGGTGCTGTACTGTTCCTGTAAGTATAAGGTAAACAATTACATGTAAATATTTACTTACCCCCTTTTCTGTGTCTTATGATATAGTTTCAGATTGTACCTTAATTTTGAAGTCATCTCTCTAAATCATTTCATATGTTTGTTTTAAGTTGACAAGCTTGGCAGTTGTTTGTATTTCATATGGTAACTGTAATACATTAATAATGTTTATTTTGCTCTTTAACTACATGTACGTGTATCCTTTAACTGTCACCCCCACCCCCAGTCTGTCAGATTGTTTTATGGTGCACAAACCCCTGATACTGTATTGCAATGGGGGGGTTTCAAAACGTATCTTTTGAAAGGGTCCCCCTCCTCCCTTTTCCCGTCTGTGATTTTGCTATAAAACCATTGTGGTCAAACCCCCTCACTACATTTTGACAGGCTTCCCCTCCCCTCTCCCCAGTATATATCTTTTTGCAAAACAACCATGATACATAAACTCCTCATATTTGATGTTTTTGACAGGTTGGAGACAGAACTGGTGAGGTGACGGCTCAGATGAACTTGGCTGACCTTAGGTCTATTCTTGGTATAGAGACAAATGGACAACGTTTAAAGAAATCAGAAAGGTAAGTAAGTTTGATGTCTGCTAAGTATGCCAGGACTTCACTTTGGCAAGCTGACATTCATACCAGGGACCTACCTACTGTATGTACCTGTCCTCATGAGAACTCCAGACACTAACAATTATTACCCCAGACACGGATCTATAGCCGCACATCTGATCGCTATACTTCCTCAACTCCCTTGGAGCATAGAATCCATTGCAGCCTCTATGAGAACGTAGGATGAAAGCATTCACATTGTAACCTCTATCATACCAAGTCTCCAATTTTACAGCTGGGCTGACCGGGACACAGTCGCAGTGCAAATCTTGTCCAAGGACTTGGCCATTGATAAATAAACCACTGTGACAAGGCCTGAACCTGCAACCTGCAGATTCCAAGCTGCCCACACTCTAACCACTCAACCATCATGACTCCACAGGGTATCTTATACATTGTTCTCCTTGAACAAAGAAACATGGATGACAAGCTCCCTCGTAATTTCTAGGCACTTTCTTGATAAATGAGAATCAAACTCCAAACCTCTTTATTAAGCGCAAATAGCTACTTGCCTCCAATTTCCCCTTCGTGGTCTCCAACAGCTCGACAGCTACATGTACAGAGGTATGTGTATAACCAGTCTCTGAGACCTCTTGTGAGAAAAAGCCTTTGGAAAACTCTTTGCCAGATGCATTTTGTGCTTCAATTTTCATACACTGTTAGCTGTAAGATTATTGTCCTTTCAGAGGACAACAAATACAGAATGCTGTAAATAAAGTTAAATAAATAAACAACATATATATGTATTTAGACATACTGGTCCTCACTTCTGGTCCTGAGAAGGTCTGTGAACAGCACTCCTAGTGGCCAAACCATGAAATCTTTTTTCTTTCTAATAACCAGAATGTGATGGGAAATTATCCACATAGACCTGATTTCTGTCTTCTGAGACTTGTCTTGGTGTTACTATTTCAAGAAGCTCCACATTTGACCTGATTTCTGTCTTCTGAGATTTGTCTTGGTGTTACTATTTCAAAAAGCTCTAGACTATACCAAGCCTTACCAATGCAGTCTGGATTTGGCTTTAATAGTCTTTAAATTAAACATTTCCCAAATTTGTATAGAAGAACAGTGATGCTCAATTTAGCCTTACCAAACAGTGTAGGTTTACCCAGGGTACTGGTTTCCTCCTGCTTTTATAATACTTAACACTTGGGTGTTACACAAGTGGTGTCTATTTGAATTTGATAAAATATCTATTATGTATTTATTAATAAATAGAATCAGAAAGTAGTATCAATTTGACTTGGAATTCAAAAAGTCGTCACAGAAAGATCAAAGCAGTTCTCGGCGATGATATCCCTATTAACTAAACATGATTCTGTTTGCAGACATGGAACTCAAAATATACACTATATAATCTAATACAGGGGTTCACCATACTAGACAAAGATATTATATATTAAGTAAATGTATGCCTAAAATATAGGATTTACCTTTGTCCACGAATTCAAGCCACAGTGACTCGGCATTTGAAATTGATAAGTTGTAGGTTGGTGAAACCTTGTATGTACTTATAGTGTAGTTTATACTGACTTTGTCTCAGTCTACCCAATTTCCTGTATTTTCTCACTGTCATGATACACCTTCTATAGTTCAAACACCCAGGCTCTATATCTCCCAGGCATCAGTGTTAGAGTTAGGATTTTTACTAATCTGTAAGGTAAGCCATGATAGAGTGCCCTCACTCATCAGTCAACCCCTTTCACAGAGGGGATAGAGCAGGCTGATGAGGGTGGAGCGACATAATGTATCTTACAGTCTAGGTTTTTACAAAATCATCCATTCGAAACAAACTATTAAAACAGGATATAATGAAAGCATAAAGATATTGGGAGGACTATAGGTAATAATATATTCTACTCACAATATTTAAAATAAAATTTAAAAAAAAGAAAGAAGTAAAATTACATGAAGATAAGTAGTTGAAGATTTAGGAGACATGTCCAAGAACTTAAAGTCAGATGAAAACAGTAGCAGGTACTTGTTGTGTTTGATTTTGATATCAATTTCATTGATAAATAAACACCTGTTGATTCTGGTTACTTTAACAAGTGATGTACATGTAGTTGAAATAGTAGGAAATTCAAGAGACTGGTTATACTTCAAGAGGGGCTTGAAATCAGATGAATACAATAACCTGTGTTTGATATCGATGTCAGTTTATTTAGGAAATAAACACCTGTTGATTCAAGTTATTTTAACAAATGAAATATGCATGTTGTATAAATCATAGAAAATTCAAAAGGCTGGTCATTTTTCAAGAAGGACTTGAAATCAGATTACTATAGTAGCCTATGTTTTATACTGATGTCTATTTCAGTGATGACTAAACATCAAGTTACCTTATTAGTGAAATATACAAATACTTTTGGTATCTAAATTTTGAGAATACATCCCAAAATAAAGATTGAATATTGCTGATACAAATTTAAATTTTGAACATTTATGATACAATTGCATCTATTCAATATAGAAAATTCTAGACAGTCACCGAAGGTTATCTATGAGCATCGTCTGATGGATGTTCCCATAGCGACATTGCATCACTGTTGTTGCTAGGAAACCACAGTGATGCAGTGATGTGCTGGAAAATGGCAATGGTGTCCATGATCACCTAGTAACAACACTATGGTTTCTGTGGATATATATATCACCAAGTTGTCACTGTACAGGCCTCTGTCCATTATATGCATTTGAAAGAGTCCTTTGTGTTTTGATTGTATATCAACTGTGATGAACAATCACACAATCATGTAATCTAGTAAACTGATATTGCTACTCACACAGTCAGAAAATCATTGAGTATGATAATAATTTTCTAACTCTGACTAGCAATATTTTGAACCAAGAGTGCAAATACATTTATTTTTGATACATATAATCTATTGTTTAAAAATTGACATAAAATATTTGCTGATTTGATATAATACAATAACTTTTATGGATTTGGACTCTTGGCGTTATCCAACAGATATGGAATCATATATATTTAAAAAGTGTAATGTTATCTTTTCTGAAACTGAAGTCCTCTTGGGAATCGATAGCGCCTATCACACCACAAATGGCTGGAATATTATTTGTCTCCTAAGAGATTTGTTTATAATCGTAAAATGTCAGGGATCATTCCAATTATTAACATTTTATTAGAAAATATTAGATATTATAGAAACGTCTTGGTTTGTTTTGCAAATGAACCCAAGGCAAAACGATGCATAGCAAGTCTCAATGAATTTTTGCTCTAATTTTTTTTAATTATTTGCTGCTGAAATTTAGATGGTAAATCAAATCTGCAACTAAATACAATTAATCAGTTTTTGTAATTTTCCTTAACTAGTTTTTTTTTCACAATATCGTGGGTTTTTCTTTCTTTTTTTCTTATGTCTTACTCCCCTCTTTTGATCTGTAAACCTTTTCTCCTGTTTTGTTTGTTCTTCGTCCTGTGCCTGTCTTCTGTTTTTGTGAAATATTTTCTTTGAAAATGTTCAATAAACATCAAAATAAAAAAAATAAAAATTCTTTTATACAAGAAAAAATCCCGATGGCAGTGAATTAGTCTGAAATGTCCATCCATTGGTCTGTTTATGAAACGACTGACTAGTCAGTCATCATGTGTCTGAACACACATAGACCTGTTGCCAGTTCCAAGATGCATCGTGCGTCTCTCCATACAATGCCATCCACACTGTACACGCTGAGGGGTTTGCACACGCTACTCAGTGGGATGGTTGTCACCTGACCGTACCCTGGGTTCACCCGTAAAATCCTTCTCTGTCATTGATGGTGTTTAGTCTTTGTTCTATAAAATCACTCATAATCAAAGAGGTCAGCATGTCTTTCCATCATTTCCTGATGAAAATGTTATTTCAAACGTAATAAAAACAAGACAAGACTAAACGTAACAACATAAGTGACGTCCTGTCCCGCAATGCATCTTGGGAACCGGAAAATTGACTGTTGTAATGTACAGGCGTGAGAGAGTGCATTGTAATATAAGCATAAGAAATGCCTGGATCTTTCAGACTAGCAGTGAATTCTTTTTTTAGTAATTTCTACATTTCAATTTTCTGTCAGTTAATAGGAGAACAATATCAAGTAGAAATTTAACATTCAAATGATATATTGTGCTATATTAAAAGTATAGTGTGAATGAATTATGAAATATACAAGTTATTAACTTTTTTTTGGTATGTAATACTTCCAGAAACCATATTTGTGAGTTTTTTTGTTTATTTTCTTCCAGCAACCCATTTTTTCAAAATGTTTCTCTCTTCACTGTCCAGGTTTACAAATTAGTTCTTTCATTTCTTCTCATAGACCCACATTTTTTTAATACAATTTTTACAAGTATTTCTTTTTTCTTGTAGTGACCAAAGCTTGAATTCACCATCAACACCTGAAAAGGACCAGGCAGTTGGTAAGTGTTACGTTACTTCTTTCAAATGTTGATATGTGAGAAATGTGAGCTTTGATTGGGTGAGGTTACTTGATAAGCCTGTGTCAAAATGTCAATCCTTACAGTTTTATCAAAATACAAGTTCCTGTAGAAGTTGCCCCTCATTGTGTACCCATCCCATAGGACTAGCCCCCACAATGGAACATTCCGAACATTCATGGTATTGTTATTCTAATTACTGCATTGTCATTCAGATGACCAGTATTGATTCCTAGTAACTGTACTGCAGTGTAACAACAATAGACTATTTCCCAGCTCGCTTGTCAGTGGTTTACAAATTCAAAATAAATCAATCTCTCGAGTGGTGTAAATACATAGTGTTATGTACCTCTCTGCCTGTCTGTGATAGCGGTGTACACTGTGTTGGCTAAAAAACAGCATGCTATCATCGTCTGACACGTAGTAGCTGTGTGGTCATTGGTATTACTCTAGTATTGTATTTTGTATGTGGAAGATTGGTTGGCAAATGTCTGTGAGTACAGTTCGATGTTTAGTCTTGGCATGACCATGTCGTACAGGTGTTATAATACAAACTGTGGTGATTTGTATACTGTCATCTCCTAATGATGCCCTATCTAATCAGTACCGACAAAACTGTCTGTGTTTCTGTTCTTTTCTGATATTGGTGTTTGTTATGTGTATAGGTCATGAAAAACGTTTGTGACTTTGACTGTCAAATTCACATACAAGTTTTTAATATATTTGATAACAGGAAGATATCAGTACAATATATCATTGAAAACTATCGGCAACCTTAGACGTTTCTATTGATATGATAATGTCATATACCATGTGTATGTATACCCATTGGTTTTGAAAATTTTTACTATTCTGATTGTCAGTGCAATAATTTCTCAATATCCCATATGGTGAAGATATCACAACAATATCATAGTGCCCAAAAAATTATTCTTAACTTTTTAATTTTAGTAATTAAAGTTTATCACAATTTTAGTTATTTTTTCATTGATATAAAAATAATGTTATTATTTGCCATATGTGTGCACTGGTAGGTCTATTCCTGATTGCAGATGGAATAAATCTGGACTTGATTCTGACAACGTCTCATTCCTGCTATAGTGTATTAGGGGAGAATGTCAGAGTCCTGTACTCCGTCTACATGCAGGACTATAATAGGTCGTAAAAAAGTAGGCAATTATGTTGATAAATTCTAATACAGGTGTTCAATATCCTATAGTGAGAACCTATTTAGAGCAATATCATGGCACCTCAGGAATGCACTTAGCTTTTGTTATTGAAGTCTGTCATGGTCTCAATTCAGTTCTATTGATAAAGCTATTTACCATGTGGAGGTCAAACATGTTTGATAAGTGTGATTGTCAGTTCAAATACAAGTTGTCTGTGTCCCATATGGCAATGTATTAAATACAAGAGGAGATAACAAATATCGTAGGGCCAAAAGAATGCCCAGAAAGGATATAAACAGAGTTGGTGTGTTTTTGTCAAACGGTAAAAAATGACAAATAAAGTTAGAAAAATATGAACCACACATGATTTATTAAAGGCCCATTAATTCATATTTTTTATTAAAATAAAAGCCCTGAATTTCAGTAATGGACAATAAATTTTGCCTGGATTATGTGTTTGTGGGGTAGCCATCGGTGACATGATTTTCTGATGTGGCTATACATGTAGAGGGTGTTGCCTATGGTAGCGAGATCCATAAATATAGATCAGTTGGTGAGAAACATAGCAAAAATGTAGAGCTGCCACAGAAAAAGACAAAACCATGTGGTTCAGAGAACTAGGACACAGTATGTATCATATTGTATACACTACTGTTACTGGTAGTCCTGACTGATAGATAGACAGACAAATCAGACAGACAGGTAGGCAGGCAATCAGGCAGGCAGACAGACAGATAATCTTTTATTCGTCCAATCAATTGTAGAATGGTTGCCATGGAGCAGTGCTCTACTACCAAAGTGTTGTTAAGGCAGGAGGAAACTGGCGTAACCATGGAAAACCTGCATTGTTCAGCTGGGTCAAACTGAGTGTGGCCCTTCTTACATATAGACCTAGATAATTTTTTGAAGTCAACCCCAGCCAACGTTTTGAACCCAGACTACAGAGGTGTACACGTATGAGCTGGGTTTTTTTTTTTGGCCACTGACATCCCCCCAAACCCAAACCTCTTACCAACTCTCCCTCTCAATGTGTATATCACCCATTAAAATCATTAATAATACCCAGCACCCACCTAACCTATTTTCATGGGGAACATGGTTTCAGTTCAGTTTTATTGCTTATCAAGTTAAAAAAAATACCAACCTATTTTTCAGGTAGGAATTTTTTCAGTTTAAATGTTGTGTGGCCTGGCAAGGCAACCAACCCATTTTTTGAGGAAAATAATTATTTTTTAGTTCAGTTTGAATACCTTTGTAGCAGACCAGAGACCTGGCTATCTGACTCAACATACTGGCTTGACAGTTTCCAATGACGTTTCCAACAAGCCATAGTCAGGTGTTTGGGCTACTCTTACTGTTCTGTTCCGAGTGATCGCCACCTTCCCACATTTGAACCTGTGTAATAGACAATCCCATTGAATGTCGACAATATTGTAAGGTTTTCACAACCAATCAGTACACTTCAATTTCTCCCGTAACACTCACCCTGATAGGCCAATCGAAAGTGCGAGATTCAAACGCGATTGTCTATACTCAGGTTCAGATGTGGGACGGCAGCTATCACTCAGAACAAAATAAGCGACACAAAATGATGGACATATAGAGGTAAATAAAGACATCTATATAGCCGCTTTTACCACATCAGATTTTAATCAGATTGCCAATATCCTAGTAAAGGTTTGTTTGCATATAGGTTTAAAGCAACATGTCCACCCAGTTCATAATATGTAATGTGTGCATGTCACCATTTAGTTTGACATAATATACACATCATATTGCTCTTAGTTGACCCAGACAACTAATGGGTTATTACTATGTACATATATTCCTAGTCAACTGCTGTAAGCAAGATTAATGTGTGTCAGAAAATGTGTGCGTTGATGTGAAAACACAGCATGCTGCCAGTAAATCCAACACAGTTTTCATTTTGAAGTGACAGTTGAATAGAAAAGTGTACAAAATTTATTTCTAATAGTTTAATAGACAGTTCCCAGGAAATGGTCCTAAAGTTTAATTATCACTAAACATTGAGTGCTACTTGTCGATTTTTGCTTTCAAAATAAAATCTGCGTACTAATTACAATTTGATAAATTTGATATTATGATCAGGGTTCGCACGGTCCTGGAAAACCCTGGAAAACCCTGGAATTTCAAACCCTCCCTGGAAAACCCTGGAAAACCCTGGAAAAATGCGCCCTACCCCTGGAAAACCCTGGAAAATGATCATGTTCAATCGATCGATTAATATTGACGATCGTCATGTCCGTGCTCGAGCCACCCATTCATATGATTCTGAATCTCGTAAATGTGAAATCGTGAAAATATTTTCAAAGTCATTCGCCACGCTGGGTGATGAATTAAAATTCACGCCGATTGAACCCAGACAGTCAAGCGATCGTTCCACGAGACACTTTGCCCCACAGACCGTGCGTATTAGTTGAATGGGCGCCGCAGTGTTTCTTTCGATCTTGCATATATTGCTACTCCGTACATCTCCCAGTCGTCATTTCAGGGACATGATATTGTAACAGTCCCGGCCGGGGTAACATGTACAGTAGGTCTGTTAACAAGATTATCGTAACACTGTAGCGAGTATCAAAGCATCATCAACCTCGATTAGAAATTGTTACAAGTTCGGCGCACGAGTCGACTGATACTACTACAAGCTAGGGCTAGGGCCTAGGGAAGTGCAGTTGAATTTCCGGGTTGTGGAAGTACGGTTGTGACTTTTATTTTGTCGATAAATGGGTATTTGTGTTACATGTTCTAAAAGAATAAACTACTGTTTTATGTTGTCGGTACAGTAACATTCGTCAATGGTCAAATTTGAGTTGAAATCGCGATGTTCCGCAACTCGTGGCATCGGTACATAAACATCGAGACGCAAGCGATGAATGTATTTAGTTATTCATAGCTCGAAATTTCGTTACGTAAATGACGTTTTTATTCAAAATTTTGAAGAAAAAAATTATTTTAGGTGACTTATAAATCTAGTAACATCAAACCATACAATAACGAGGACAAACTTTAGTTTTTGATTTATTTTTCTGGATATGTCTGAATTAGACTGACGAATGCTGCGACTCAATCTTACACGATCAATGCACCAGCTTGACGAAACGGCTACTTAGGGGGTAGGATAGAGGTTTCTCCGTTAATCTTAGCGTGTAAACGTGGTTTTGAGACCAATATCTTGCATAGTGTCGATTGTCTTTAAAATGTTTTGTGACATATGGGAACTGTTGTTGATTTTTCTCGTCCACATCAGACAATTAGATGTCATTCAAAAAATATACTTTAGTGTCAACACCCCTGGAAAATGGCCAAAATCAATATGAATACCCCTGGAAAACTGACGAAAAACCCCTGGAAAGTCCTGGAATTTTGTTTTGCTTTAAGTGTACGAACCCTGTATGATATTAATAATTCATTGTAAATTATCCTTTGTTTGCTAAACGTTTAGCAAAAAATCTCACTTGAGTCGAATGCTTGATCATCACTAAAAAGCTATTTTGTTAGGTATAGTGTTCATCATGCGTGTATATTTTTGCCATCAAAATATAACCATGCATCATAAATGATGTAAATGATGTATGTAATAAATCATAATATTTTTAATATGCCACGGTTTCACATAATTTAAAAGTAGATGGAGAAATTATGGCAGTAGTAGGTGGATAATTCCTGTCACTACGAAATTGCCTTCAACCAATTTTCACATCATTTCTCCACAATTCTGTGGATAGCTTAGCCGATAGGTGGATAAATGACAAAAGTAGGTGGGTAGTTTCTCCGGCTACCGGCTGCTAATGAAATCCCTGAATTTGAGTTTTCTTTGCAGAAATTTGGCCAGAATTGATATTTTATTCTTGGTCATCACTAAAATGGTATGTGTCATGCTTGTTGTTCTTAGCTATTGAAATATGGCATATTAAAAATGAAATCTAATAAATCAGATTGTAATATTTTAATTTGATTTATATTTAGATTAATTGACATTTAGTCAAACTGTACTTCGAATAATTGATCATCACAAAAAAATTGCATTCGTGTGATGATGTTTTAATTAAAAATACTGAAATCATTTTCATTATAAAGCGTTTTCATGAGTTTACATAATAGGTCGTCAAGCATTTATGACCATTTACATAGAAACACTAAAGATGTAACGATTTGCAAATGATGCTGTTGCACACACTCAAACATAATGATGTAGATTAAGAACACATATAAATATGCCATTGATGGTTGGGGTCATTTCTTAGGTCAAATAGGTGCGTTTTGAGTTGTTGGATTTTGAGCATTTTAATATACATGACACCGTTTTCGAATCTCTCTGGGTTTTTTCCCTGTTTACACAGTCTGCAGTTTCAAATGAAAATGAATTGTTTTCAAAACAATCCACTTTCAGCAATGTTTTCACATTGTTGCATGCATTTTCCATGTTTTGCCTCTTATCTCCAAAAGTTTGTACACATGGACACCATTCAGACAGCATCAATGGTAAGCTTTCTAATAAGATATAGGCCTTTGACCTTGACAAACATTTTCAAGGTGAAATGAGCGAAAAACTTTTTTTAATGTTAACTCAAGAAGTAGAATACACAAAGACTCCATTTAAATGTCTATACCCCTATAAGCAAAGGTATTCTTTGTATTCCTTGACCTTTGACTGTGACCTCCATATTCAAGGTCAAATAGCAAATGGTCAGTGAATCATGAAGTTTTGTATCTAGAGACACCTTTAAATTTGCACAATAACTTTGTCATACAACACACCAGTTGGGGGGTATGTCTTCTTTGAAGACTTGTTTATAATAGTGTGAAGGACATCAAAGAAAAGAAAAGAAACGACATTTGTGATAGATTTTTCTCAAAATTAAACCCAACAATGGTCAAAATTAAAAGTTAATTTCATTTCCTATCCTTGTTGATTTTTGCAATCAAAATGAACCATATGTTGTTGAAACTGAATGAATCAGCTCGAAATATTGTAATTTATCAATTTAGCCAAAAATTAATTTCTCATGCATAATCAATTTCAATTGATGTCATTATTACATGTTGATTTTTGTAATCAAAATTAAATATTGAAAGTGTGCGTATCAGGTTGCAGTATTTCAATTTATCGTAATCGTAGACTGAATAGAAATGTAAACAAAATTTATATCTAATTTTTCAGCATCAGTAAATAATTTGTTTGATTTATTCCAATTGGTGTTATTAAACTGAAACCATGCCATATCAAATGAAATTAATATTTGGAGATTGTTCTTCCATGAAGCAATCACTGGATGGAACGTACTAGTCCTCAAAGATAGGGGAGGGACAGAGAGGGGATGAGGGATTGGGAGGGAGGGAGGGAGGGAGGGATGAGCTAGCAGTGCGAAATCCTGTGTTTTTAACATTTTTCAACATTTGCTTCTAGGAGAAAATGTGGATGAAAATTATAGAAAGTGTGGAATGTGCTTAAGTTTGAATTAAAATTTGTACTGTGTACGAAGTCTGAGACTGGGTAGAAATGTATTCATCACACAGTGTAACTTAGTAGAGTGATACATAGACAGACAGACAGACGGTGAATGAAACAGAAATTTACTGAAGTCATGTGTTCAGAGATAATCCTGAGCCTGGGTAAGAGTCCTTGGTAAAATGATCCCTGTCAGTGGAAATATATTCTGTTGAAAAATAGTGTAATCAACTAGAAATTATATCGCTCTGGGGTAAGATTATGGTACGTATGACAGGGGACATGTAGACTGTCACCTTGTGACACGACACCTATGCATCATCAACACATTGTTTGCTTTGAAGTGTTAGCAGTTTGATTCATACATGTATCAGCGTCTATAGTGTGGCATCGGGGGAACCGGAATTACGTTCAATCTATTCCCCTCGCAATCAGACGATATACACCGTGTGTCTCAATACCCATGTGATTCTCACCACTAACGACCTTATGTTGGCTGGGTTATCACTACTATGCCCTCATCACACTCCACCAGGGAAACCAATCATCAAGGCAAGTGGTATGTCCAGGGATGTTGATATTTGCCTTCAGTTATTTGATTCACAATAGACTTGAATGGACGTCATAGCGTAGCTCCCAAATGTGTGATTGTAACGACCTGTATTCTGTTACATTGTGTATATTAAATCCTTATCTAGGGCCTAGTAAAGGTGATTGGGAACGGATTTACATTGACTGTAATTTGTTGCAAAAATGTAGACGTGCATGAACTACTTATTCATTAATCATATAGGATTAGGTATATACGACAGGGTGGAGTGCAAAAATCGGCCACAATTGAGTGTAAAACCGCTATTAAAATCATAGCATCCAGTTACCTGATTCAAAGAGATAACAAAAACTAAAAAATTGCATCCCCATGATTTCCACCATGTGTAAATTTTAATAAGAATTTTCAAATTTGATAATTGAAATGTATTACTCTGTCGCCATCTGGGTTCCCTTATTATATATTTACAAGCTGTTCATAAAATTGTTTGACAGTCAGAATTCCACCTCAGTTTAATTCATCAAATGCTGTGTGAAAAAACAAACATATTTTTTAAAACGGTGATAAAATTTAACATACTGTTCAACATATGCGATGATAGATTTACAAAAATGAGGTATTCTATTTGTGGTGAACTAGATTTTTAACTGTGAATTATTGTATGTTGTGACTTCAGGCAGAGGATAAAGGCTTTATTATTATTTTACCCCGTATAATTATTTCTGTTCTTAAGAATGGTTTATCTTTTCTTTTTTGCTAAAGTTTCTGTTTTCGTTTGATATCAAATACTAAACATATCTTGCAGCAATTTGCATAGAATACAATATTTTACCATGAAAGTAATGGCAAAGACATCTATATGCCACAAAATCAAACAGGGAACATGCCCTACTAAGTATAAGGTACTATATAAATTACAAAATACAACTATTAATCATTTTTAAATCATTGTTATTATTAATTCACATTTTTATAAAAAAAAAAAGAAAAAAGAAAAAGCAATTTACCTTTATTGAGACAATATTTTTGGACTACTTTTTTTTATTTTTTTTATTTTTATAACTTATAAGGACTACTTTGTTTAGTTTTTACCTTTTTCAGCCATACTTGTAATTTTTTTTTTCGTGCAGTACCTTTTGATTTATTTCAAATGCGAAGCACCTATGAGCACAGTCGTGGACATATGGCACTATATAGATATTTTATTATTATTATTATTATTACTATGATAGAACAGATATAAATTTACCGTAAATTCGAGGGTATGCAGACTACAATTAATTATTATATTATAAATTTGAATATAATGTAATTATTGCTATGTTTATATGATAGTAAATATGGATGGAGATACAAAACCTTGGTCTAAAGCTGGCTGAAGAACATTTTGATATTTCTTTCAGATCTTTTGGCATTTCTGTCATAGAAATCCCAGAAAACTTTAAGAAATACTAAATTCAATTCCATATAAAGGTCATATGCAGCAGTTATTGTTGATTTGACTGTTGCAGGATCTCTGTTAGCTTTAAGACCATTTCAAGACACTTTTTGTTTTGTATTTAGAATTTTTTTTCCTTTATTTCCATATGGGCACAAGTAGGTGTACATTTCAAGACAATTTTATGTCTTTCTTGTTCATATAAGTGCTTGCCAATTATTAAACTGGATCGATGTAAAGTAAATATTATAATGTATAGTATTTTGATGAATGCACTTTTTGCATCGTCGCAAACCATGGCCTGTTTTACAGCACTGTTCTTAACGCGCCGCCCCACTTATTTCGAAGTGTAGTGGAAGAGATAACAGCTCTGGTTTGCGAGAATGACTTTCTGCTACAGATACAGATTTTGACCTTGACCTTAATGTTCAAGGTCAAATGCTAAAGTGGGTAACATAGTTAGTCCTAGATTAATGATACTGTGATTCACAATTTCCAAATCCGATTGTGAGGGCTACCCAACAAATTTACTGTAAAAGGTTTTTCCATAAGCCAGACTTTAGATCCAGATCACATTGTTTATGGAGTAGCGATCTTGACCTTGATATTCGAATCATGGTCAATGCTAGATCAGCTAATATAGTTTCGCCATAGATTTATGATATTGTGATTCGTTTTAGTTCTTATGGTCTTACCATAAGGGCTACACAACACATTTAGATTTACTATTAAAAGGTGATATCAGCCAAACTTTAGACCCACATCACTGTACTAAAGTTTATGAGATATCGATCGTGACCTTGATCTCCAAGGTCAAATTCCAAATCAGCTAACATAATTTGAGCCTACATCCTTAACATTGTGATTCATTACTTCTTGAGGTCTTTAACAAAACTTAGCTAAAAAGTTATTGTAGTATAAATTGAATCCAGTCCACAGCCTTCAGATTACTGCATTTATGAGGTACTTGAAAACACTCCAGTTTGAAGTACAGGTGTCATTGTTTACTTAGCTCTGATTTTTATGTCAATACTAAATCATGTATGGTGCTTAGATGTTTATTATAGAGGGCAAGGTTCAGAGGTCTTATCAGCTACCATGCAATCCATCTTTCTGTATTCTACTACTGGGATGGTTCTACGTTGTCTGATTATACAATTATGTTTTGATTTTTTTTGCACTGGTCTGCAGACTGTCTACTTTCAGATAACAGTCAAAATCAAACAAAATGTGAATTTTTCAAATCTAAATTTTGACAATAGTCATATGTCACCTTGTTCTTCAATGATGTTACTTTTTGATTTTTTTCTGTACTGGCCTTCCAGATTGTCTAACTTCCATATGGCAGTTGAGTCAGTCTCAGTTATACGGTGAAGGTTAGCGTGGCCGGCTTGGAATCTGCAGGTTGCAGGTTCGAGCCTCCTCACTTCCATTTGTTTCTGAATAGCTAAATTCCTTGGGCAAGATTTGAACCATGATTGTGCCTTAGTCAACCCAGCTGTATAATTGGGGACATGGTAGGATAGAGGTTACAATATGAATGCTCATAAAATCCTATGCTCTTATGAAGGCTGCAATGGATTGTATGCTCCCCAGAGTGTTGAGGAAGTATAAAGGGCCGTTGAGCTGCCGTTGATCCTTGCCAGGGGTAATAATTGTGAGCCCCGGCCTTGAGCTCTCAGGAGGAAAGGCACATTATGAATTTGCATTAATATTATTAGTATTAATATTACATTTTTACAATGGTCAATTACTCTGATTACGGTACTAGTGATTGTCCAATATCGTCTCTATGCTTTATACCGTTAATCGTGTCCAACAAACAGGTGTGGATGTGTGAAATCGATATTTTTACAATGCTCTGTCACACTCTGTTCAGATTTTACAAATAATTTGTTGAATACAAACAAGTGATGAGTCATATGTGTGAACTGCAGACCGCATTCGTTCCTTTTGTTATGTATTGTATCAGTTTGTTTAATAAGCTCCATGCATATGATTTTAAATCTTGGTTAATATGTTGTGTTTTCCATGTAAAAATAGTTCAATACATAATCTGGATATATGTTATCAGTTTTCATGTATTTATCAGAATAATTCCCCGTTTGATGAAAATTAGTAAATGTGTAATATTAATAAGAATTATATTTAGGCTGAATGGTATCAATTTCACATATGAAAAATTTATAATAAATCTGGCAACCAGACACTCAGTCGGACAATTTGTCCTAAGTTAGCTCTAACCGTTTGATGTTGGTTTTGTGTCAATTTGACCCACAACAAACTGTTAAACTCACACTGGGAAAACCAATTTGTGTCAAGTTGGTTTTCTTGTACGTCACTCCAAAATAAGGGAATAGGGAACATCAAATTTTAGAAAGTTACATGAAATATTGCTGTGACTGTTGCATGTCAAAGTAGCTTAGAAGTTAGAAGACACTGTGCAACCAGACGGACCAACTCCTAATACAGTGCCCAGATACACCTGTATATAAACTCTGCCCACCAGAATGAATACTTTGATCAGCTTAGTGTTGGCGCCAACATTTCAACAACAAAAACAGCAAATAAAAAAATAGAAATCTCATGATGAATATGTTCAGATTCATAATGCAGCAGACTTGGATTCGTAGCTTACAAGAACACACTTGATGAATGATTATGATCAACTTTATTTCCTACATGGATAGGAAATATAACATGTATAAAGAAAAATTATCATGATTTCAAGATTATTTGTTTTGTGAATTGTAAATTTAGTTCCAAATATCATGTTTTTGAATGAACAGAGCAAGTAAATCTCTGTACAAATTTATCACAACAAACACCTCTCCCTTCTAAAAAAAAATTTGTCTGTGTTGGTAATCCTGTGTACATATATTCCAAGCACAAATCTGTAAATGTTTACCTGACATTTCCAACTTCACCTCTCTCTTCAACAGTCCCATTCTGTGTGTGCATGTATCCTGGTTAATATATTCAAATTGTATGTGTTGGATGAGTGTTTGTGTAGACTCTTATTATGATAACAACTTTTGAATTTTAATTTCTTATTGTGTTTAATGTAATATGTATCTTTTCTTTGTGATGTATTTATTATGTATTATGAATATTTTTCTATTGTGTATACTCTTTGCTTTATATCACAATCTAACTCTGTGTACAGGGAAAGAATTCTTTTCCCTGAAAAGACCCAGTAGTAGCTGTAACTGCACTATTTTATATTAAAGTATTCTCCTTCTAAAATACATAAAATGTTCACATAAACAGCTCAATTATCCTGATTAGTTGAATTACCCCTCTACCATTCACTGATGTTATTGTGTATACTATGGCTTGATGTCCATGTGTAAACACAGTCATGAAAAAGGTATAAACCATACAATTAAGAATGTTTCCTTGCTCAATCTAAACTTGCAAAAATGATCAACTTTGATTGTAAGTGCATATGTACATAAAGTCTTCTGGTGAAAGCTGCCTGTTTTAACTGGAAATTTGAAATAAAAAATAATAATTGTAAAAAGAATATTTTAGTTACAGCTACTGAAACTTGCATGTTGCTATCTAATTTTTGAATATGTTTTGTTATGTTTTGTTATGTTATGTTATGTTATGTTATGTTATGCATGACATAGTACTTATGATATCTTGAGTTATGTGTTACATGTTAGTGCATGTTTTATGTTTTGTGTGTTATTTTATGTTTTACATGTTTATGTTTTACATTAATGTTATGCATGTTTATTATGTTTGAGTTTACCTGTATGTTATTTTATATTTTGAGTTATGTTGTTCATGTGATACTTTATGTGACGAGTTTATGTTTTGCATGTTATTTTCTGTTTTGAGTGTATGTTATGCATGTTTAAAGTTATGTTTTGCATGTTATTTTCTGTCTCATGTTACAGTAAGATTAGCCACACCACAGAAGGGCCGGAGTGGTATGGGCAGCTCTCCCACCAAAGGTGTTGCAACAACAAACAATACCCAAACTGCCAATATTGAAACATGTATGTTTACATTTTTTAGTGTGAAAACCCCCCAAATATTTTGAGAGTTTTACTCTGTGTCTGTTTTGTAATTCTCACTTGAAAAACTATACTCTTGATGTTCTGGTCACCCAAATTCCTTGTCTAGTTCCTGACGACTGTGTTTGATTTTACACTATGTTATCTTCACACATTACTGATGTGTGATCAGTAATGTGTAAAGATAACATAGTGTAAAATCAGAACACGGTCATCTGACAGGAACTAGACTATCCAATTCCTAGCACAATTTGCTAGACAGCGATGTCAGCTTGCAATCCAATAGGAGTATCCCTATGTTACTCCCAATAGTCAACTTCTGCAAGGTCAAAGTTAGCCTCAATATCTTTAACTTTTATCCCCCCCCCCCCTATTATTTCAACCCGTTCCTGTATATTGTGTGTGATGTGCACTTGCATGTGCATGTGTGTGAATATGTGAGAATATGTATGTAGATGAATGGATGAGCCATTGTATTGTGTGTAGTGGGGGTGGGTGTGTGGTGAGGTATGCTAGTGTGTTTGTGAGTAGTTACATGTTTGTGCACATGTTGGGGGTGGGGGAGGGGGTGGGGGGATGCATGGCAGTGTCTCTATACTGTTACAGAAGCATTTATCAAATTGTGAGTAAAGCCCACAATGTTTTTTTGTACGTTTATTTTTTTTTTGGCATAAAATAATTAAAGGTCTCTCAACATTGTATGACAAGTATAAAAGAGAACGTTAGGTAAAACATAGTTTTGTATGAACAGGACCTCAAATCTGATCTGGGAAAGTTGTCAAACAAAAGCTGAGGATGACAGTACCTCTTGGGCAAGCCCTTGATAGCACTGTTCATCAGCGCTATGTGACCTGTGGTCACATTTAACGTTAGCAGAATTACCAGGGGTATAGCAGGTAGACTAGGTGAAACATAGCTGGGGGACAAGTCTATTAACCTTTAAAAATGGCATTTTTTTGCCAAGCGTCTAAACAACATGTCTGTATGAATTTGAAACTCTGTTTTATCGTGAATTATTAAGTGGTCTAGACCTGCAGCAAAAAAAAATAAAAAAATAAAAAAATAAAAAAATACTCTCTCAATGACATTATTTGCCATTGTGTCACAAATTGTCTTCTCTTCATCGAATTGCCATCACCTTGTTATACCTAATTGTAATCATAGCAGTGTCTGACTCCTCAGCACCTCAGGTCATTGACCCTATAGGAGAGAACTCAATGGATGGTAAATGCCCTGGAGTTCAATGTGCTCACTAACAATAAGTTCAGGAGGATGACCGGCATGAGACTTCCTATGATTGTCCAGTCAGGATAGTTTCAGGAAAGATTCACAGCATATCCATGTTTTACTCAGACAAGGAAACATCCTAAAATCTACCTGTCTTTAGAGAAAAAGTGTACATACTCTTCCTTGTTCATGGCATGTAAGCATGGCTACTCGCTAAACGTCATTTCTTGTTTTAGAAATTATCTGTATAATTATTCAATCGAAAGAAACAAACCATTTTATTATCAAGTTTAATGATACATAATTAATGTCTGTACTAGGCAAGTGATAAAACGCAGACTATACAGGGAATAATTTAAGGAATATTCCTTTTTTTACCTGTTACAGGTGGTGCCAGGCCCAGGCGTCACAGTATGGAGCTCTTAGAACTGGTACAGATGACTCCAGAAAAGGTGAGAAATATTTTCATCTTTTTTTTTTTTTTTGAATTTTTACTGTTCTCTTTCCTTTTTCAACATATGTAACCCCTTGTCAAAACCTCTGTACTTGTGAGCTCGTACTATTTGTAATCAATTGTCATGTTTGTTTTGATTGGTCATTGGACTGTTTTGTAGTTGTATTGTATGGTTAACAGCCAATCAGATTCTCTGGGATGTAGTATGCCAAGTGACCCTTTCTCTGATTGGCTATTACTGATTGATTATATGGAGGTGTGGTCTATAGCAAATCAGAGTTGCATAATGCCAAGTAATGTGTTTCTGATTGGTTACTTCTGATTTTCTGTGTTGTGGGAGTGACTTATAGCCAATCAAATTTACTGATTTAGGTAATTTGCCAGGTGTAAAGTTCATGGATTACATAGTTAGGATTGAGTGATTGGCCTAAACAAATTACAGGACAATGTTAAATTTATTTATTGCATGGCAGTAGTGATGCAACACTATTGGCACTATTTTAGATTTTAATCAATAATAAGCTACATTTGATCTTGAGCAGTATTCAGTAGTTTGTTCCAACATAAGGGAAGATTTCTGCCTTCTTTTCACTCTGGTAATTGAGCATTCGGTTTAGTAAGATAGACACAAACTAAAACTGTTGTCGCAACATGTTGATACAATAGTGATAAGCTATTGAGTGGACATTTGGTATAATTGCAGTCTCAGTAGGGAGGCCTCGCAGAGTTTTGTTAACAGAGTTCAATGACATTGCAGTGTACTGTTTTGGGACTTCCAATGTTTACACTATCTTCATCACAGGGTGATTAGATTCACACATCAGAGGATCTGCTATCACCCACTTCTGTAATCTACCACATCAGTAGAGCAGTAGATTTAGTTTGCGCCTATCTTTAATAGTAAACTGAAGGCTGGATTACCAGAGTCATATTGAAATGATATACTTGGATAAATATTCGAGTAAAAAAATATAGTAGTATATTTCATTATCTGATGATTCATAACTCTTTTTGATAAAGATTCTAATATTCTCCAATATTTCACAAAAGAGATTTGATTTCTGTTAATGGTTGCTCAAACAATTATTTATCCAAGTGAAGGCCATCCTCATTAAAAAAAAGAAGAAGTCAACATACAATGTGTGTGGTAGATTTGAAGACATAGTGTAATTGGACACAGTAGTGGTTTGTGTCCATGCATTACGTAGGATTCAAATTCATGTAGTGTCTATAGATAGCGTAATTAGACAATGCTACTTGAGGTAGATCTGAAAATGATTGCTTTCTGGGTAAACAAGCTCAAACTTGTAACTATACATTAATAGATAGACAGTGCTACTTGGGATGGATTTGAAATGATTGCGTTATGGATAACAAGGTGAAACTTGTAAGGCTTCATGTCTGTTATAGTAACCAGACAGTTAATTTTAGTATCTTGAGTTAGTTGATATCGATGCAGATTCTGGGCAACAAACTGAAATCGGATACACTTGGAGGACAACATTGTGTTTTTAACCTGAATTATGTCCAATGATTGTGTTGTCATGGATATTTGCTGTAGATGAAATATCCCTACTCTTCCTATCATGACCTTGTTTTAGTATTGTCCAAATGAAAAAGAGAGAAAAACTTGAGTATATTTGTCAGGATGGCAATTTTTCTGACATTGTTTCATTTCTTGTCCTCATTGTACTATACTGTTCTTACTTTAAATTTATTTTTTGAGTATTTTTCATGTAACCTCTTTAAAATATCTAAGTTCCTTTAACGGAAAATGTAGCTCAGACTCTAGGTCTTCATTGCAGGTCACACTCTTACATAGTTGCAAACCACGACTGTTTTACAGTGCTGTTCTTAATAAGCCGGTCCCTACTGCGAAGCGTCGCAGAAGAAATAATAACTCTGGTTTTCAAGAATGCATTCATACTATTGGTGGTGCTATTACTAGTAGAGCGCCCCCAGTGGTCAAGATCGGATTTAAAGATACAGTACAGTACAGTACAGTACAGTACAGTACAGTACAGTACAGTAGTGAAAACGCGATTTTATAGGCATTTTTTATTTGCTGTATTTTTTTTTCTTTTTGCCCTCAGTATGCGGCCTCCTCTTGCAGTAGTACTAGCAGTAATGTGAGTGTTAACAGTAAAACAAAGAAAAACAAACACAAAGGCCAAAGTAGTAGAGACAAAGAGTCTAGGAAGGGTTCAATAACCTCTTCAAGTAGTTCTGGTAGTGTAACCTCTTCGTCTTCTGTGAAGACTGACCAAGTCAAATTACATATACCTCAAAGGGTAAGTTGTTGTCTTTGTTGTGATCATTGTCACCCTCTCCTTCCTCCTTCCTTTAATTTTTTATGTTTTGTTATTTGTAAAACCAAGGTTCGTTGCACTCCTGGGATGACTCTTTCAGTCCTAGAATCTCAACCACTCCTGGATAATCCTTGTATTCACTTTAAATAAAAAATCGATTTCTAGTTAAATCCTAGAAATTCCAGAAAAATTTTGTTATTGAAATAGTCAGGCAGCAAATAATGATTGTCTGAGAGGTGGTAAACTGTCTGTCAGAGCAAGTAAAACTGCTGGCTGTTTGAGATTTGCATCACTAAATACACCTATACATACCTCTTTACAACTGTCAATATGACTTGAAAACTCTTGAAAAGTGAAGTGACTTTGTGTATTTGGAACCCAGGTGGTACACATTATTAATATGCACACTACATTCTCAAAATCTACCTAAAAGGTTCATCTAGTGTGCAATCCAAGGACATTTTAGTATTTATTTATGTTAAATATATTATTGAATATTGCAGCTGTATGTCAGTTCAATAATATTGACCATTCTTGCTGACAATTTGTAGAATGTCATCTTCCAAATATTGAGGATGAATGTTTTGAATTTCAAATAGCACCCTCACAAGGCCATATTTGGCCATTGCATTTTGTAGTTTTGAATAGCACCCTCACAAGGTCTCTTTGACCACTTTTATTTTTGTACAAAGTTACCAGTAGAAATGACAGGAGTGTACTATGTACTAAAAATTTGAAAACACCAACTGAGAACAATATGTGACATACAACAAACCGAGAATAACAAAGAGAGAAGGGGAATATCGCATTTCCAGGGCATTGTCTTTGAAATGATAATAAAATCCTATTGTCACCGTGACAACAAAAGATAAAAAGGGTACTTATTGTTTCCTTTAAAAAAATGGATATTATTTGCAGAAACTGTCACCTGAAATGATAGATGATGATGGATTCTTTGATGTACTTAGTCGCTTCCAGAGCAACAGAATGGATGATCAGCGGTGTTCATTTAATAAATTCGGTGGCAAAAGACAACCCAAGGGAGCTGAAGCAGGTAGGGACACTATTCTGTTGTGGGGTGTATGTATGCTGTATTAATGAGAGTACCAATCTGTATGTATGTAGTGAGAGAGCACTGGTCTACAGTGGTTGTATGTATGTTTAGAAGACAGCACTGGTCTACGGCAGATGTGTATGTTGCATCAGTGATGGCACTACTCTGTAATTGGGGTATGTATGTAGTGAGAGAGCACTTGTCTGTAATGGATATATGCACTTGTATTCTGTTATTGGGATGCAGCTATATTCAGTGTTTTTGTTAAAGGTTAGGGAACTCAGTATGAGTGGAAGAAAATCTCTTCATATATTCCTGTACCATGATGTACCCATCCGTTATTGGAGTGGAGAATCTTTGTATAACACATGTACCTATAGGGAACTTCAAATTGGTATATTTTAACTACCACAGTCCTATCAACGCAAACAAAGATAAATTTGGAGGTGGATGTATGTTGTGAGTGAGTACAGCTCACATGTATGTATATTGTAAAAAAGAGGCAGTGCTGTATGCAATGATGCATGTTTTATTATAAATTTGGCATTGCTGTATGATGGATATATCGATATTATGTTTTGCTATAAGGGCATTGCCATATGGTCAATCTTTTGATAAATGCAAGAATACATGTACTTTTGAAAACCTCGTAATTGTGCTGCTGGTAACTGAACAATGATCAGCTGGAAAGTATATATTTATGACATCTGTTCATCAGCAAATGAAATGTATATTTGTTGTATGTTTTATGGTTATTGTGTTGTATGTAGTGCATTGGTTATACAGCCATCTAATAACAGAGGCTATAAAATTGTCTGACAAATATACAAATAACTGTGTGTTGGATATCTTACTATAGACTCATTTAGTAATATGTTTACTCACACACACACACACACACACACACACACACACACACACACACACACACACACACAGAAATTCATGGTGTTTATCCAGAATATTATTTGACTTACCAATTTGCCGTTTTCCAGTAAGTCTGCCCTCTAGTGGCCATTCCAAACAAGAAGATATCTATTGTTTTGAGGGCTTATCATTGTTTCAATAATCTCATTCATCGTCTGTTCCTCATCCTTACATGTATTGATTACAAAAGGGTTGTGACAGTTGTCACCCTCTTTATCACAAGTACTGATAATAGTGGTAAAAATTTCAATCTTCATCAGCCAGTTTTGAAAAAAAAATAAACATGTTGAATCTGCTTTTTGAATGAATGCAGGTTGTTAATGGATAGTTTTGTTTAATAGTTAGAAAGAACTTAAAGGTCCAGGCTTTCTGAAATTGATTTTATTGTTTTTAGGAAAGAGGAACCACAAACTTTCACTACAACTGTCACTTGTAGCGTTCTCATATGCTTTCATAAAATTAATAGTAAAAACAGCTGTACAAAATGACCCTACTAGTAGATATTTCTGATATTTTCAGCCATGACTTTTTTTGGTAGAGGAAATAAAATACAGAAAACAGATGCTAATTAATTAAGCCTAATCTGAGTATAATCATATTTAGATTTATGTGAGATGAATTACGTTACTTGAATTGTGAATGATAAGTTACGTCACTAGCGCCGACAGTATCGTTTTGAAAAATGCTTATATTTGTCAGGTATTAGCCTTATTCAGCATTCACAATTCCTTGTTGCATGGCACGTTTGAAATGAGATTTAAATAGCTGTGTCTTCAAGCTGAAAAAGGCTAATACGCGACAAATATAGACACAGTAGTATGCAGAGAACAAGCACAGACGTGTAGACATGTAATACAGTGAAAGATTTAAAACGTGCCTCCTCCTGATCAGATTTTAATCGGCGATTGCCGCAAGTCTGATGAAAGGACATAATGTTGATTCAGTGTTTGTGTTTTAATGTACACGCATTCAACACATGTTTACATAGCATGTTGCTAATAGGAAATCTTATTCCTGAGAGGAAATTGTCAAGGAGAGAGTAGGAATCACTGGGGAAACCATGGTATCTAGAAGTGATGCTTTGGAGGAAATGTAATTGAATTTTTACAATTGGTGTTTGTGGTGAATCTGAATGAGATCTATTGATGACTGTGTGTGTCAGGATTGAATAAATGGGACTCACTAATTATCATATCGTCAGGTTTAAATTTTGGAATAAATCACTACAATTGTTGTAAAATGAAAAAGTTGGGATTACAGGTACAAATAATATCTTTCACTATGTAAGGGTTTTATAAGCATGGTATCGAAGAGGTACTAAACCTGATAAAAAGATACAAAGCCTTTCCATTGAAGTTGAAAATGCATGCGTAGAGAGTTATCTTAATTCCTCAGTTACATAATACCATCTTACCCCATTTATCTGAAAAGTTGAAGTAATCTGGAAAGTGATAAAAGGAAATGAAAGTATGAAGCAGCATCTAATAGATGAATCAAATGTCTAATTCGTTTCAAATTTACCATTCCAAAGTAACTATATTGTATTGTCTGAAAAGAAAGTATTAATCCTGTTTTTCCCAACTTCAAATTTTTTGTGTAAAAATAAATACCTCCATGGTAGAAAGAAAATTAAACTTGTTTTGAATTCGTTTTTCATGGTACCTAGATGTAATGCTTTGGAGGAATTTGGTTTTCGTTCGTTTGATAATTTTTAGAAAAAGTTTTATTTGAAATGGTTCAAGGAGAGTTCAATCATAAATTTAATCTGTTCTTAATTTCATTTTGAAGTGGTGATAAAAGCAACAAAAAAAATGGTTTAATACCACAAATAATGTAATTATTAAAAGTAGTACATCAACCTCGTTCAGCATTGAATACTTTCCCTTCGAATTACAAATGAAAATATGTATTTTCTGTAACTTTTTTGTAAACGCCAATTATTGGTATGGTTGTTACTTTTAGAACAATAGAAAAAGTTTGATTTAAAACTAATTTTTATTATGTTTTGAAAACTGAGTTCTTGAGTGTGTTCCCGCCAAAACTACTTTAATAAAAGTTCTTATGTTTTGTAATTTTTTGTACATATCAAATTTAAATAGACAGGGAATAGCAGAGTTCATTTTTTTCTGGCACATGTAGGGATAAAATGTATCGTGTTTGCATTTTTTCATTTGTCGCAGAAAATAGATGTGTAGGAGGCCAACATTGGGAGTCCATTATCAGATCAGGTATCTCACTATCTCCAAAGGTATCTATGAATACCAGCATGAGAACATGCAAATACTAGATGAGTGGTTCTTACAAGACCCATCTCCCTAGGGATGAGACATCGTTCAATTGATTTGCCAAACCTGTGTGACTGATTACATTGATCACCATGTCCTATTTTACTTCAGCTGAATCAATCAATCAATCGATCCAGCAGATGTTAAAGTGAAATTGTCATGAGATGTCGTGCCATTATAGGAATGACATTATAAGTGGTGATGCTGCCATCTTGTTTGTGATACAAACATAGCACAAATGTTTGATATCTTGTTTATAAGACAGAGGTACAGAACAATATATCAATTTATTGTGCCAAAATACTAACTTGTAACAAAGCAATAGTGTCATACATTAGTTAGGAGATGTCAAACCATTATAGGAATGACATTACTGGTAATGTGGCCATCTTGTTCATGATACAAACTTAGCACAAATCTTTGACATCTTGCATATGATGCAGAGGTACAGAACAACATGATAGCTATTCATTGTGTCAAAATAAAAACTTGTAACAATCCAATGACATGTTGCGTTAGCCTAAAAGTGGTCAAACCATTATAGGAATGAAATAACAGGTAATGCTGCAAATGCAGCCATCTTGTATGTGATACAAACTTAGTACAAATCTTTTAGATCCTGCAAATGATACAGTAGTTTGGAACAACGTGGCAATTCATTTTGTCAAAATGCAAACCTGTAACAAAGCAAAATGACATATTTAGTTGTGAGATGTCAAACCATTATAGGAAAGACATGAGATGCAGTCATCTTGTATGTGGTACAAACTTTGCACAAACTTGAAACATTTGAAGAACTTACAGCATTTTACACAAGACCATTCAACCCAATGCGTATGGTTTACAAACTTGTAACAAAATAATGACTGGACATCTGACTATGTTCAAGAGGAATCTAGTGTGAGAATATTTAAATGTGAATTAGGCTTGGTGATTGGCAAGGCAATGAGTCTGTGTAAGTTTGCAAATACAGCAAGTAATCCCTGCAACCTTGAGTCGCTTGAGTCCTTTGAGTTGGGTCTGATGGTGCATATTAAAGAAATTAAGACGTAAATCTATCAGTTTTGTAGCACTGATGAAAATCTCGGATTAAGTTAACCAATTAGTGTTGAAATAACAACTCATAAGTAGACATTTGAATTGCAGAATCCCTTCAGTGATAAAATCTTTATACAGATTAGACACTTCCTGGAGATGTGACTGTGTATCTAATAGATGTGTTCTACAGTACAATGGAACAGTCAAATTAACTCTGTCCAAGCAGGACTATCTCATGTTGTCACATATGCTCAAGAGATTAAATTCAACTATTTGGATTAAAATCCAGTGATAAAATTATTTTGAGCTTATGAAAGTGTGAGACATCCTAAAATTAGAAAAGTATGGACACTTTCTGTATGGTCATGAAGCTTTCCCTATGTAGGATTACCAATACGAGGGTTCAAGATTCAAAACCAGTTCAACTTGTTTATGAATTGAAAAAGTAACAGCACTGTTGACTACTCTTAAAAGAGTCTCTGACTATCACATTCTAGGTTTCCTTTGGCTTTTGAAAATTCATAATAAATTTACTAATTGGGTCCAAAAAGTTGTCACAGTAGTAAATTTCAGAAACAGCTGACTTAGGTAAATGTTGGATTTATAAACATGTCAAAATCAGATTGCATATCATGTACTTTTAATGACTACATTTGTGACAGAGCACTTCAAAGTGCATGGATGGATATCAAAAAGATACAGTTCCCAAATATAATGTAACTTTTAATGAATTTCATCATTTTTCTTATTACGACAAAATAGAAAAAAGGTGAATGGTTTGACAAGGAGGGCCCATGCTATGTATGCCTATAAACCCCCATTAGGTATTTAAAGGTCATGATAGTATAGACGTGGGTTTTGATTCAATAATCTTGGCACCAAGCTTGGACCAGAATCCCTCGATGTCAGAGATTTGACCAATGAGGAATAAGCATAGAAATTGCATTTCTGTATTATCTATTTAGGGATTTCATTTGTAAGAAATGTTTCTTCATCGTTGTTCTCTAAGGTCTGTAATTTGACTCTTTGATTTAATTCAGTTTTAATCAATACCCACATGTGAGCTTGCTTCAATTTTGTCTGGCTCCAGATGACTTCTGATTGCACTGTCGCAGGCACACAATAACAGCTGTTGATCACAGTAAGATACAGATGTTATAAAACATTTGAGAACTTTTGAGGGTTAGGTGGAATTGAAGGAGCCAGTTGGAATGGGCATGGGCAGGATGAAATAAATATATAGTCTACATCTTTCAGGAATAGAAATTCAGGCACATCCTTATAACTAAAGACCACATGTGATTCTGTCATTTGATAAGAAAGTTGATGGAATCTGAAATATAAACAAAAAATCGCCGTTATGTTAAAAAAGCTGCAAACTATGAGTGGACCACATCGGGTTTCATTGATACAAAGAAACAGTTTGACCATATATTCAGAAACCTTTTGCTGCAGAGTATTCATGTTAGATTCTTTTCTGATATTAGACCATGTGATGTTCTACTTTGCCTTTTGATTAGATTTGAAACTACATGTAATTTATCACTAACTTCAACCAATTTTGTAATATTTCTGTGATCTATTGCAACTACTTTATTGGCAAACGTTAAAGCATAAACTGATATGTGATGGTTTGATCCTTCTAATTAATAGAATTACCTGTGTACTACATGTACAGTAGACTATTAAGTGTACTTTGAACTGTGTACCGGGGGTAGTTGATGGTACTATGAACATTTGCTTGATATCTCAGAGTGAACAGTATAGACCATTTAATTTGTACGTCAACGATTTGTGGGATTTTTCGATGGTTTGATTACTGGTTAAGCATAGGTTGTTCAGCTTGTACTGTTACTAGAACACCATAAGTTGAAAACAAAGTCCTGCCATTACCAGCTACCGGCTATTAAAACCACAAAGAGTGCATCAAACAAACACTGACTGTAGATGACAACATACAAAAAGAAATAACAAAGAGTAAACTGAGAATAGGTGTGACCTAAATTCCTTATGACAGATTGTAGATAACATCGTTTTACAATTGAAAGCACACTTTTTTCATCTTTCTAAAAGGGTCATTATATTCCATTATCATCTTTTAATCAACATAGATATACAACATGAAATGTTCTTATCAAATTTTATCTTCAAGAGAATGTCACATAAAAAATTCCACAAGTGACAGACATTTTTTTGTCAACTGATAGGTTTAATACTTATGAAATGGATAGTATATTTACATATCACTGTGGCTTAAAATCTTGTAATGTATCACTATCAGACACATGGTAAAGACAGTCTTAAACATTTAATATCTAGTAATCTTGCCTCATAATGATGCTACTTTTCTCCTAAAGTTTTATGTTAAACATTGATCAAATTGAACAAAGTATAGGTCTAACGTTACATCTAAGCATTATAAGATTTGTAAGATATCTCTCTCTCTCTCTCTCTCTCTCTCTCTCTCTCTCTCTCTCTCTCTCTCTCTCTCTCTCTCTCTCTCTCTCTCTCTCTCTCTCTCTCTCTCTCTCTCTCTCTCTCTCTCTCTCTCTCTCTCTCTCTCTTTCTCTCCCTCTCTTTCTCTCTCTGTCTCTCGCACTATCTCTGTTTGTCTCTGTCTGTCTGTCTGTCTCTCTCTGTCTGTCTCTCTCGCTCTCTCTGTTTGTTTGTCTCTCTCTCTCTCTCTCTCTCTCTCTCTCTCTCTCTCTCTCTCTCTCGCTCTCTCTCTCTCTGCACTTACGTTGCTAAGCCATTGAAGTGTAGAAATAATGTTGTTTATTCTGAATAGCAATAGAATTTGTGAAAGTATTGCAAGAAATGTCTACTAGTTGAAAGTGTTCCCAATCTCAACGGGATGCATGTGAGTGAGTTAAGTCATTAGTTCATAATTTCTCACTTTCAATGAACCATGTGTTAAAATTTACCAAGGTTGCCATGGAAAAGCTGAAGTACTCTAACCATGATGAGTTGAAATATGTTACAATCTCAGCTTGTGGTGTGTACTTTTCCTTATTTTTCAATTATATTATGAAAATATACATCTGACATGTGTCCACGTATATCATTATAAAAAGCCAATTTGAATGATAGTGAAATTGTAAAATTCTATCACATGTGTTTATTTTTCAGGATTGCCCATTTACTGACTTCCAAGTATGTAGTGTTCATGAGAGAGAGAAATTGTCACAGTGTGTTTCCTAAGAAATATATAATTTGAGATTGACAGCTTTGAATTCAACATTTGTCTCATCTACATGTATACCAGTCAGAAAGACTTTCCTGTCTTTAATAGCTATCTGATTTTTCTATTCAGTCAATGTATATAAACAGCAAAAACAATATTTTGTGTAAAATTTTATTTTGATCGACTTTCATAGCAGCTACTAAATTGACAGATAGTTTGTGTAGTTTTTACTTCTACCATAGAAGTGTTTAATTTGTATTTGTTGTGAATCGTTTCCAGACCTTGGCTTTCATAAAACATCTGTTTACTGGAATATATATACAGTCTCAATACTGTAGTTAGATGATAAGTGATCATAAACCTCGGCCAAGGCCATACTGTACCAAGTTATTCTCATTTAATTACAAGAGTAATAGATATAGATTGTCAGACCTACTATAATAGTACAACATCGGATGAAAGCTTAAAAATTGTGAAACCTAGGACATGTGATTCTTGTTATTTTCATTTTATATTTCTGCATGAGGTACAACTAAATGATATACATGTACAAACATGCATATGTTCCAGACCTTGGCTTCCACTAAAAATGTTTAGTGAATATACAGCTGTTACAGTGTTAGACCTGTACTACTGTTGTTTTGATAATTAAATGATCATAAATGCTTGCCAAGGTTATCAGTTGTTCTCATTACTTCTGCAAAAAGTACAGAATATATGATTTGGGGTATTTCAAAACTGACCATGCTATAGCTAAACATATGTTTAGTAGATGTAGGTGCTGTCAAACTATACTTGTAGTGCAGGTGAAATGTACGAGTAACACTGAAGTAAAGCACTTTCTCTATGTGTTACACTTGTTTATAGCATTCATATCAAAAGTATACTGTTTCAATTGGTTTATTTACAAGCCTAGCATATGGCCTTTTTATGTTGTCAATTAGCAAATGAAACTGTATACTTTTACACTTGATATAGATGCTATAATTATAAACAATTGTGGTACATACAGGAAACGCTTTACTTTGGTGTTATGGGTTGTAGTTAGGCTTTCAGATCATGAAATTTTGTTGTACCCGCTATTTTCATTATTAACAAATACAATATGATACATGTTTTCAGACTCAATCAATCAATCAATCAATCGATCAAAAGAATTTGTATAGCCAAAATTCAAAACTGACCGAGCAATATTAAAACATCTGGTGAGACTCTATATAATTATATCTTTGATAATATTTGGTTTTGTTTTTATAGAATGTGAAACCTTGTTTAAAATGATGCATCAGTGACTCGCAATATTTCTGAAAGAATTACAAATGAAAGATGATTATATTTACATATTGACTATGCTATAGCAAAACTATTGTGGAGTGGATTAGGGCTGTCAATCTCAATATTGTACATTTATCTTTAATGATATCTGGTTACGTTTTCAGATCATGAAATGTTAGATATGGTTTACAAAATTGATGTATACCTGTTATTCTCCTTTATGATTTGGCCTTATCAATCTATCTTCTTTCACTTCTACCCTTGCAAAAAGTGTAATAACTGCATCAGTATTGTGGATGGCATTTTGATGATTTTGTCATGCTTTTAGAACCTCGCCAACAGAAAGAAAAACTTTGATGAGAAAAAAATGTTTAATAAATATATCAATTTGATAGAGAGTCTTTTTAGTAAAAATTCTGAAGGACTCGTGGGACAGTTGATTTCACCTACTTCAAACAGCAGTTAACAATATTTGTTGGATAAGATCTAGGTGGACAAGTAGTTAATTTTACCTTGTCTGTAAGATATGAAATTAGTGACATACCCCCCACCCCTGGTACCTATCTGCCAGCACCCACAAGGAGACTGATTAGTTGAATGACAAGACATATCTTACAGGCTAGATTTCACCTAATACTAAAAATACAACCAGTAACGCAAGTACTATTTCCTTTCTTGGTAAAGATGTACATATCTATTTCATATTTATAAAACTGTTAGCTACCAAAAACACTGCAATGTGTTGGCAAAATCTAGATGCATGTACAGTAAATGTTACAGACTTTAACAAACATCTCTGTTTATAGTTTGTGTGCAAAGATCTACATGTTGTAGTTTTTTTCATGACCCTGTGAACTTCATTTGACATTTTCTTGCATGTATAATACCCTGAGTTCAGTATAAAATAAAACACCAGCTGCAACCAATATATCACAAAGTCCCCTCAACCATTGACATACATGTTATGTCTTTAGGATCCACTATGATAAAAAATGTACATTTGAATTTCAAATTTGATAATAACATGTACAAATTAATGTAATTATTGTTACAGTATTAAATTTTCTTTTTAATGATATTCGTTCAATAGTTATTTAATCACATGATGTAATTATTCAAATTGCATAAATGTGAATGATACATATCAAACTCAGAAAGCAATATTACGTTCATAAATCATTACCCAGCATGTGGTTATATCAATACTTGATCTTATAACCATTAATGATTAAATGGTTTGAACAGTTTCTCATGTATGTTTACCTAAATAAGCAAAAAATGAAATCAATTTTGTGTTACAAATTCATGCCTTAAAGTTATGAAACTCAAACTGAATATATTAACATTTGGTACATTAGATATCAAAATTGATAGAATGGTCCCTGGACGAAACAAAATGGTACAAATTATGAAATAGATTTACAGGAACTTTTGAAATGTCAGATATAAAAATTGAAAGCAGCACAGTCTGCATATTGTGTTTGTCTACTTCTGAATCTCATAATTGTCTTCATTTACTTCTTTTACAACTCATCAACTGTTACAGAAGTATTGTGACCAACAAGTATCTTGTCTTTGAGTTCAAGTAATTAGGAAAATAAAATGCAAAATAAAATAAAAACCTGACCTACCTACCCTTTTTTTTGAAGTCATGTTACCGGAAACAATTTTTAAAAAAATGTTTTGCCTTAGTGAATGTGTTCTGCTGAATAAGATACTATTAGCTCCCAAGCAATGACCCAAATGAAATGTGTGATCCTTATAATTACTGAAATGTTCCTTTTTCTTATTTTGAAATTATTGAACAGATGGTCAGATCACACCACATTAAACACCACAAACATGATATTTGCTATCTAAATATGTTATATGCAGTTTTATAGTATAGATGCATATATAACTAGAAATTTGCATAAATAATCAAAGTATAATATGATCTGAAGTAGGAGTTTATTAGCATGAATATAAATAGGTAATTTGCATATTAATTGCTTTTAAGAAAGTATTCAGAACTGCACCTGAATATAATCAGCAATATAGATAATTAATTAAAACATGAATGCACATATATTGTAAGGTTGCACAACTCTGATAAGAACCTGATTAAAAATTTACATGATGCATTATAATATTAAATAAATAAATAAATATTATCAAACATAAATTATCAGGAATCAACATGATAAGTAATGATTGTATTATTGAGTGGAACAGGTGCTGTGTAATTGAATGTTGTGGAAGGTATCACTAGTACTGTAGTATTCTCCTTGAACTGGGGGAATAAGGGCACACTTTCTTGATGGTTTATTCAAACAGAATTCTAACAACTTGGTGTCCACAGACCAACTATTTTTTTTGTTTCTGCATGCCAAAAGTTCTACTTTCAAGAGAACAGAATCTTACCTAGCCTTCACCTCTTGGGTATTGTGAAATTTATGTTACTAGGAACACACTTGTTATTCATGCAACTGTAATTTTGTTTTGATTTATGACAGTTAAGCAGTAACTCATCTCATCTTGTTTTTGAACAACTGCTGAAACAAAGTTCACTCATCTATGCAGTCACAAAATCCATCAAGGAGTAGTACATCAGGTGTAGTGTTCAATTTACTACTACTCCTCCCCTGCTTCAAGTACAGAGTATTTAAACCTATACTAATATAAACCAGTTGTTGATATTTAAATAGTTAGTGAACCACGTGTTTCTGTGATATCTACTGGAGTGTGATTGTCTATCAGAAACTCATCACAATAAATCCTAAAAGGGGAATGCCACTCTAGGAAATACAGACATTGTCATAAACTCGGGGTTCTGCAGCATTATTTTTATGATTTTACCTCATGTACATTAATGTGGAAATTCATAAGCAAATTTGAGCTTTAATATGCCTTAAATTCATTATTTTTGTTGTGGGCCACATTGGCACACAAGAGTCAGCAGAATTATGCAATAAATGAACAATGAATATTCATGGCTTCTAGGTACCTCTTGAATATTCATTGTTCCCCTTCAAGTCACCCGAGTTAGACTATTACTATTAGCTTACATGATATAATGTTGCTAGTAAAAATGACAACAATGTTTATTGCATTCCAAGGCCATCAGCCATATGTCAAAAGAATGACAACCTAAATAGTTGATAAAATAGTTTATAAGGATATATTATCTCATACTTATTATCTTTTAGTCTTAGGAAAAAATTGTTTTGAATATTTAGAACTTCTGCCATTCAATTTTCAACCTTATTGATTCTAATTGCTGGAATTTTTTTATATCAAATGATCAGAAATTCTGTACTAGTTGCTGGTCAGAGTGAATTATATTTAATAATTACTCAGATGATCTATCTTTTGCTTTAGCTCTCGTGAATTGTAAATACAGCATTAATGTTGTTGTTGTTGTTGTTGTTGTTGTTGTTGTTGTTGAAACAAAGGTAAACCAATTCTTTGTATTTGATGGGCTTTACTTCAATACAAATATAGTATATACAATTTCTGATTATTACTTATAATTTGTTCTTGCTTAAGCAATTTTTTCCAGTACATATGCAAATGTTACCATCTGGGTATATATGTACCGACAGAACCCCTCACAGGTCTCATCAAACTCCAAAATATATTGAACAAAACTATATGAATTTATGTCAACACATACATCTCATACATCCCAATGTGAAAATGAAATCACAGCAGTGCTTGATTTTTGAATGTTAAGTAGATCATTTGCATAATGAGTATATAAGAAATATTATAAAGTTCATTGCATATAATTCTGTTCATGGTTCATTGTTGAAATATTATGCAAATGATGATTATTTTAATAGCATGGCCAGTAGAGTAAAAGAACAAGTAAGGTTGCTCCTTTTGGGTATTTCAAAATTATGAAAATAGTCCTTGCAAAATACATGAAATTGTTATGTCAAATAGTTCGATAATTCATGACAATCTTGAAAAATATGCAGAACAAGAGGCGTCATGTACGTGTCAACTAAATTATATTTGCTTGTCACCAGTATCATAAAACTAAAGATCTATGGGGAAAAGATTTTTGTACAGTCAAGTTAAATTTTCTATTTGACAGTTGTGATTAATCATTAAATGCAACAGAAATACTGCTACCTAAAATATCCTATTTTGCTGAATTTCACTGTTGATATTTGTGTTTATAGTAAAACAACCTAGGTACCTCACAAACAAAGCTTTTAATTTATGTGAATGACTGCATTGGTTGATTTATAATAGGAGTTGTGTTCTTTCACCTGTCACCATGTTTCTCACTTCAAAGTTGATTGATGCACTTCTCTTGTTATTTTGATGTGTATCAGCTACTACTTTTTCTAACATGTTTAAAGTGAAATGGAAAATTTAGCTGTTTCCCCCTTCCTTTTGTCATTAGTATAGAGAGACTTAGCAGTTATTAACCTAGGGTTTATTGAAATGTTCGTCTTGAAAATAGTGTCAGTTAGATCACATTGATATGCATGTGATGAGCTAAAAGCAGCCATAGCAGAAAGTAAAGCCAGCTAGGGAGTCCAGTCAAGAGGGGCTCATTACTGAATTAATCAGTTTTCTATTAGGTCCAAAAAAACCACCTGGCCAATTGCAGAAATTGATGGAAATGAAGTTCTGACTTTTTCTGAAAACAAACAGTCAAACTAGGGAGGCTCGATTGCAACACATTGCTCAGTGGTAAACATCTCTCATGTACTGAGTATACTTGTGGTGGACTGTGACAGGGAGATATGTAAAACAAAAAAACACAGCCTCCTGATATTCCGGAGATGGTGAACTTGACAGTGCACCAAGATAGATAGGACAATTTGTGTACTACTGCTGAAGTCTTCTTTGGATATTATCTCACTGGGAATTCATATGGCAAATGACAGTAATAGCACGGATGCTACACTAACTGATTTGGAACTGGAGGAATTGATTCAACTCAGAGAGTTGAGTTAGTAATTTATTCATTCATTCATTCATTTACTTACTTTGTTTTTATTTTCCCATGTGCACTCTTATACTTCAACATATGAAGAAAGAAAATTCAATTAACATATGAGAAAGTAGATTCAATTAAGCAAAAAACCTGATTTCTTTTCCCTTCAAAATGTTAATTCCATGTTGTATTATTAAAATTCAAAGAGCATGTTGATAAATTCCAAACTTTTGCCTGTCATGTTCTGGTTTCAGAGTATTTTATTTCTGCATTATAAAAAGTAAAGTTGAAAGTAGAAAACAATAACAATTTTTAAGAAAAAATTGAACGAAATTTAATTTGATTATATCAAATGTTAAGAAGTGATGCATATCATAACATCTTTTATCTAGTTTTATATTTGAATGACTTTTCTCTATTAAACAAAGAGCTGACAAAAAACAACTTGGAGATTAAATTTATATATACGAACATCACAAAAAATTTTGAATTGAATTTAGGCGATTTTACAGTAAATATTAGCAAGTGATACTTGATTATAGCATTATTAAGAGTTTTTATATACTGTTTAATTGACTACCTTTCCTTTACGATAAGTGTGAAAATATAAAAAACTTTGAGGTTAAAACTACATAGACAAACATCAAAGTAGAAGTAAATTCTCCCAAATGACCTTTGACATTTTGGTAACCTGGATAAAATTGCATTAGACACGGCTGCTTAGGTCAAGGAATCACATAATGATGTGATTTAGGGTGTAGATTTCTGTTTATTAGAGGATACACTACTGTAATCTTATTACTGTCAGTGGCTCATCAGGTTGTCTGCCGGAGAAAGGGAAAATGATTTCCCCTGTCAGTCCAGACATCGTGACCATCAGCATTTGAATAACCATGTTATAGCTTTCATTCTCATCAACATTTTGATGCCCCAAAGCAAAAAATCTCTAATTATGCATTTTCATGTAATTGATTTGTGTGTGTGTGTGTGTGTGTGTGTGTGTCTGTCTGTCTGTCTGTCTGTCTCTGTCTGTCTGTCTGTCTGTCTGTCCCATGTGTATTTGCCGATACTTTGGTCTGTGTATACAGTTCTGATTATATTTTCATTTTATTGTCTATTGACAATATATAATTTATGATATTAACGTTACTCACTTTCTTTTTATGTCATTTTAATAGTTACTGTAGTAATAATGTTTCATCTTTATTACCATCATTATTGATACACATAGTCTTACAGTTCATATTTTGAGATTAAGTGTCAAAATATCATCAATATTTAATTATCATGGTGTTCATTTCATACATCACAGTATATGAAATTTAATGATTTCATGTCATTATTGTAGGCCGAATGATTTGATATGAAATTTTAATGATTTCATCCCAGTGTCACAATGTACTGGAGTAATATTAGACAAATGTGAATTTAAATTGTTCTACGTACGTAAAATTCATAGGATCAGTATATGGAACACATGAAATGAAAAATGTGTCATCAGCTAATTTGCATACAAGTAAAGTTTGATTGTCAAAACAAAATGTGAAATGAAATAATTTTGTATATGGAATTTATAGGAATTTGGGGTTATCTGTTTGGAGAAAGTATGGGATAAAAATTGCAAATTCTGTGTACAAGCAGTCGAGTTATGCTTTGAAACAAAAATATGAATCTTGTACTTGAGATTCATAGGACAGTGAGATAGTCATCTATAGAACGTATGGGATACACAAATTGACAATATCAATTCTGTGTCCTCAGTTGATTTGTGTAAGTGAAGCAGTCAAGTTACGATGTACATTGTGAAATAAAGTGATCTGAATCATAATGTATGTAAAGATTCATAGGACTGTACACATTCATATATGGAAAGAACTGGATAAAAATGATCAATTCTGTGGTTATTGGTTGATCTGTGTACAAGTGGATGCGTTATGTTGTGAAACTTCCAAACAGACGGTAATTTCAGTGACGTGCTTGAGATTCATGGGACAGTTAGATATTCATCTGTGAAAGGAAATGGATAAAACATCAGTTGCATGGCATCGGTTGATTTGTGCAGTTATTTTAGCAATCAAGATCTATCTCGAAGTAGGAGGTGAAAATAAATCGTCATGTATTTGAGATTCATATAGGACAGTTTGATATTCATCTACACAAAGTGTAGGAGCAAAGACATGAATTGTATGTCATCAGATGATTTGCGTACAAGTAAAGTGAGTTCGATTCAATATGAATCATTGATTGTTTCCTTTCATTTCAAAATTCAGAATGAATGGAAGGTGATTAGTATATCTGGTGTTATTTTCAGTCAGAGTATAAACTTACTATAATCAAAGGGTCAGGTATGTTATTATGGTGCCCCCCATTAAAAAGAGGCACCATCTCATTTTAAGAAGATTCTAATTGTACATTTGTAGTATGATTCAGGTTGCCATTGTATTTATTCTATGGTTGTTGAGCAAGCTGCGAATGGCCATCCTTCAGTATAAACATCACTTTCACATCAGTCTGTATCAATTAGCATTACCACAGAGTACTCAAAACAGAAATAGTTTCCCATAATATGCCCTTCCCTATTGAAAAAAAGAAAGAAATCCAGTGTATCATTTGCCCATACTTTTGCAAAAATGCCATCACATGCTATTACAGTATTTCAGTAAAAACATTTTCCAGTCAGTTTCTTAGAACTTCATCAGAAATGTATAAATTCACAAACCTTAGATAACACTCTCTGTCTCAACTCACTTACCATGTAAATAGGGCGTCACATAGGCACCACATAGAAGATCTTTGGAGACCTAAGATTTATTCAGCCAGATGGCTTATTTTTTTCATCCCAGCATATAAATTCCAGAGCAGGGAATTGTAATGAATCCTATTTATTGCACGTAATATAGACGGTTTGTTTCCCCCTAATGTAACTTGTGTTTCGTAAACGATATGTCATCTCTTTAAAAGGAATCATTTACTGGTAATTACACCAGCTGTGCTTCCATACTTTGTCTTTCAGTCCACACACTTGTGCATTTTAGCAGTGTACCTGGTTTAGCATTCATCTGTAACATGCATGTATTGATTTCGCATTTTGTTTCTAACCTTTCTAACATTGAACATGTCAGGCATATGTGTTCAAATGGTGTTCATCATGTCCAAATGTTTCTTCTAACAATACATACATTTCTATCATGAGTTTGTTAGTTTATAAGGCTTTAAAAAAGTCCATCTTTCACATTCTACATGTAATTTGTCAATGGACATGTCAGATACCCTTTGTTCAAATGATGCATGTGTCCTAATCATTTTTCTCACAAAACGTGGTGCAAAACTCCTGTAAGAATAATATTCTTCATTCATAACATGGATCTTTTAATTTAAAACATATAAATCACAACATCTTTGTTGGTTTCTCTCTCTGTCTCTGTGTCTCTCTCTCTTTCTCTTGCTTTCTCTTTCCTCTCTCTCTCTCTCTCTCTCTCTCTCTCTCTCTCTCTCTCTCTCTCTCTCTCTCTCACTGTTTCTCTCTCTTATGCTTGTATTGCTTTCTTATTTCTCATTCCATGTTTAGTTTGTTGATGGGCATGACTGACATACACTTTCATATGTGTTCATCCTGTCTAAACCTCTCTGCCAAGATTTGTACAACACAACACACTTTCTGCTCACACAAGTGCATTTCAGGAAATGCCACAAAACCCCTCGACATCTCTGCTGAAGCAGTAGTACTTGTATCGCAAGAGCGGAAAAAATTACTCTGAGTCGACTCTTAGGCTTGCTTGTGAGAATGTTTATCAGGGTCCCTGATTTATTATTCACCTGTTAAATGCCAGTATTGATTTAAATCCCTCGTTGTGTTTGTTGATGGACGTGTTAGACATACAATAACAAATGGTATTCACACAGTCCAAACCCTCCCTTTCAAAAGACGTGGCTCTGAATCAATACTTCATGTATGTGTTTTTCAGCTCACTTTAACATGCATTTGGAAGTGCCTCTAATCATCTGTTGAAATGTTTTTATTGATGACAGACATGTTTTTCTAAATGGCGTTTATCCTGTCCAAACTGTCATGTTAATGTGACCCCTTTTCCAAATGTAATATACATGTCACAATTAGATTCAAACAATCAGCTTCTGTGAAGATAGTTAATTTACACTTAAATTTCATTTTGACATTTCTGTTTAAACACAGTAATGACAAAAAAATAACATTATATTACTCACCACGCACATTTTCTGTAAACACAGCAATGTTCAGGTGTTAGGACTTACATGAGAATGGACCTATAATAGTTACCCCTCAGGTACTTCCCTCGTTCTGAAAAGAGCACTGCTAAATTTATACACAGAGGAGTTAAAATGGTCTAAATTTACCGATTTAGCTGCTAGTCAACAGAATAGAAATTTGTAAGACGTAATCACTAGGATAGCAATGAGTACCATGTCAAGACAATCATATTATGGTCACAAATAGAGAAAACAGACTTTTTCTTAAGCTCATTAGGCCATGGATTTGATTATAGATTTGGAGATCAAAATGAGCTTGTTTTCTGAATTCTCTGTCATACACATCATCCGGGGAAGATATACATGTGCATATTGTGTATGCAAACAGTTTTACAAGCTTAGAGATTTTCAAAGATTAAAACTTTACATTGAAATTGAAAATCTAATCAATTTGCCTCCCATGATATCATAATACATGTAAATACTGTAATATGATATATAATACAATATAATATAATATGATATATAATATAATGTAATGTAATGTAATATTTATAATATAATATGATATGATATAATATAATATAATATAATATAATATAATATAATATAATATAATTTAATATAATATAATATTTGTATATAATCACATGAAATCAATGTTAGTTTTATGTCATAAATAAATGCTTCTCGTATGATTCCGCGGACTTGTACAAATTTGAGCCGATAGGTGAGATGTATGGCTAAATTATTAGAACATCAAGAGGTCAACAATCGAAACACAAGATTTAATATACATGTAGATCCATTTTTTTAAAGCAAAAAATGAAATTATCTGAAAAGTGCATGGCAC
>NC_135558.1:7445000-7572500 GCF_964340395.1 Glandiceps talaboti | reverse complement strand
ATATTAGGTCAAGACATTCATTTGTAGTGTAAATTGACCATGTCAAATTTCTTGATATTTTGTAACTTGATAGTTCATTTTTCATAAATTGTAGAGAAATCACTGAGCATTTGTTCTTGGTAATCAGTTAAAATTAATGAGGTTTATATATTGTATATATACCATGACACCCATGTGAAGTCCCTTGGTATATAAAACATACAAAGATGTAATAGGTTTTGTATACAATTATGATGAAATGCTGGTTAAAAGTTTGGTCAATATTATCTGAATCGCATGCTGCATGTATCGTTGAAATTAGAATGTCATGTGAATTCCCTTCATGCACAAAGTCTATAATAACAAACAAAAATGTCATTATTCCATATGACATTTTGGAGAACACAGGTAAAGGTTGTGTCAATATATTTAATCTGCATACCATGCATCGCTCAATAAAATGGGGATTCCCTTGGTATAAAAAGTAAATATTGTACAAAAATGTCATTATTTTAGATAAAATTTTGGACAAAACAGGTAAAAGTTGTCAATATAATTTATCTGAATACCATGTATTACTCAATAAAATGTGGATTCCCTTGGTATAAAAAGTAAATATTGTACAAAAATGTCATTATTTTAGATAAAATTTGGACAAAACAGGTAAAAGTTGAGTCAATATAATTTATTTTAATACCATGTATTGCTCATTGACGTGGGGATTCCTTTGATATACAAAGTAAATATTGTACAAAAATGTCATTACTTACATGAAATTTTGGAGAAAACAGGTAAAAGTTGTGTCAATATAATTTCATCTTAATACCATGAATTGCTCATTGACGTGTGGATTCCCTCGATATACAAAGTCAATATTGTACAAAAATGTCATTACTTCATATGAAATTTTGGACAAAACAGGTAAAAGTTGTAATTGTGTCAATATGATTTTGTGCTCATTGACGTGTGGATTCCCTTGAAATAGAAAGTAAATGATATTGGAAAATGTCCTATTTCTTCAAAAATTGTACCAAAAATAGGGAAAGCTAAGTCAAGTCAATAGATTTTGCAGATGCAATGCATTGCTTTTTATAATGTGAAAACAGTCGGTCATAGGACATGTCATACTTGGTTCATTTAAAATTGTAGAGACAGCAAAATTTATTTTTTGTTTGTGTATTTATACATGAAGTCAACCTAGTACTTTAACCTGCACTGGCTGCAATTGGAGTATTATTTTGTTAATCTGACAACTAGCAATATATTAAACGAAAATCATTAAAATACAAATAATTAGACATTGTACATGGTAACTAGAGGTTGATTTTATCCATGGTAATACAGTAATAGGTTGAAATCAAGATGGTGTTAAGATGATGATTTCAGGATGTGGACCCAAAAGTCAATTTGATTGAATTTTTGTGTGCATATTATTTGCACAGCTTTAGTGTAGAAACACATTTACCTATAGACAATTGATACATCTCATAGTGAACAATATTATAAGTCATTATGGCTAGCAATAAGACATTGGTTGATCATGATACGTATCGTCGTGGTTCATTCAAAATTGTGTACAAAGTAGTTGAAAATTTTAAAATTGCACAGAAAATAGTTAAAAGTTCACTCATTATCCGGAATGCTGTAACTGCAGTATGCGAAATGAAATGAGTTGATACAGTATGGTACAGTACCATAATGCCATGGTGTATTTGTAAATGTATGAATTGTACAGTCCATTAATATGCACTATGCTTGGAGCAGATTGTATCATGCAGTGCAAGGTAACATCTAGTATGTGTATGTCTCTAGGGTAGGCAATCTTATGTGGGCTATAACGTTTTATATCGTGCCTCCCAGACAAAAATGTGAAAAGATGAAGTTATAGCGTAAATTGGAAACAAAAAAATTGCTTTTCTTACGTTTTATTATTTGTGTGTGTTTCAAAGAATACAGATTTTGATTTTGATTTTCAGTCAAATTGAAATAAGAGAAAAAGTTATTTTACTGTAAGCTATTTTAATACTAATATTATGATTACATGCCTCAACAAGTGAATCAGGTATTTTGTGTGAACAAGTCCAACAGTGAAATGAAAGAACCATTGTATGCTTTGCTACCACTATTTGACTTAGAACTGGTAGAATTGCGGCTGCAACATTTTTATGTACAAATTCTGTTCCATGAAAAGATTCGAATACATAGTAGTTAGACAAAGCATACAATGTACCAGAGGTTTACTGTTGGAGAGGTAATTGATTAATAACGTAAAAAGGGGCAACTTTTCATGCGTTGTGCAAGACAGTATGTGTTAACTCTAAATGTGAACAAACTACATGTATAGACTTGACAGGAGAGAGAGAGAGAGAGAGAGAGAGAGAGAGAGAGAGAGAGAGAGAGAGAGAGAGAGAGAGAGAGAGAGAGAGAGAGAGAGAGAGAGAGAGAGAGAGAGAGAGAGAGAGAGAGAGAGAGAGAGAGAGAGAGAGAGAGAGAGAGAGAGAGAGAGAGAGAGAGAGAGAGAGAGAGAGAGAGAGAGAATGCGAGTGAAAAAGAGGGACAGAGAGACAGATATTTTCACAAAGCAATGTACTTTGACACATTTTATCTCAATGTGAATTTGGATGACATGAAAGTGATATACTTTGTGTTAGTAACTGGTAAATTTGCTAGACTAAGAACAACTATGCTGCCAGAGTAGTATAAGTTGTAAGGCTAGGTGTTTTCACCACTAGAAAATTATGACGTTTTAAGATCTCCAAGTCGTCCCTTTTTTTAGGAATTACTGGTACACTGATGCATTGTGTTTATAAGACGTGTTATTGATATTTTCGTGTTTTTTTGTTTTCCGGTGAAATTGAAAATTAATCTTTTAGTGAAAATTTCCAAGTTTATGTAGTATTTTATTGTACAGGATGCAGACACATCATTGAATGTTAACAGTCAAAGTGACAAATTAAATGAGATTTTGTGCATTGCATTATTTGATCATCAGACCCATGGTATAATTGGTAAGTTGCCAGAGAGCATATAAAATTAAACAAATCAGTCAATGTCTTTGTACCTGTCTCCTTACATCGCAATGAAAGTCAGATTTAATACTGTGAAAATAATAACTAACTAGGAAAAGTAGATTTTATGTTATACCTAATTTGATCTAAAAATCTAAAATCTTGTGTAAAAACCGCTATTAAATTATCTTTTACAAAAGCCATTTTCGTTTACCTGTAGTGTTGTTTCCATAATTTCTCCAAAATCATCACATTTTCAATACTGCATTTCGTCATCTCAGTATTATTATTTTCTATATTAAAACTGAATAAGTCATTTATAGATGTAATACTGATTACTCATACCAAATTGAATAATTACTGATGATAAATGTAATTTTCAACAAATAATTTGTTGCACTCAGTCAGTGATTATCACTAGCAGTAAGGTCAAGAAAAAAAGAAAGAATTGTTTCTGGTCAGGACAGTTTGTCTAAAATGGTGCAACGACACTTTTTTTTTTCTTTTTTTTTTTCTTTTTTAATTCTCAACAAACCTGTCACTCAATATACTATTTATGGCAGTTACTGTTCTTTTTATTTAGTACTTTAAAGCAAGTGTGTATGTGGGGGCAGATGTCATTTGCTTGTTCATAATTGGCTCTGCAGTTGTCTTCACTGAAGTAGGGAGGGTTATTTTTGGGTTCCCCCAAGATTTGCAGATTGCATGGTCTGGACAAACACGAAAAAAAAAGACCAACACAGGGGTATTTAAGTGATGTGCACACTGATCAGAAACAATTTTTTTTGTCTTATTTACATATAAATTAAACCTCTTTCATTTCACATGTTGTCAGCATTTTGCAATGTCAGATTTTTTTTCTAAAGTTTTCAATTTTTTTTTATCTTCAAGGCAGTAAATACGTAAAATCTACCAGCATTCCCCAGGTATACTGTGGTTCCCCACTAACATTATGGTAGAGAGAGAGGAACTGATATACACTTTAGCAGATTCCCTGTATCACAATTCCCAAACCATGGCAAGATAACTGTAATAAACATTTTTGCTCCAGCTTTTAAAATCTGTGCAAGAGACACAAGGAAAATCTTGTAAACTCAGTTTGTAATTTTTCATTCGCAGTTCTGCAATTTGGAGGTATTAGTAGTATGGGGGAGGGGGGGGGGGAGGTGTGAAATCAGTAATACCCCTGATACATCATATTTGGAGGTATTGCATCAGTAGTAGTAATATATATGAGGTGAACCAAGAAAAAGTATACCTGTAGTCTTGAACAAAAACCCCATAAAGTATATTATTCAATCATGGGTGATTGAACCCTAGGAAACTTCACAGCTTTTCGGCGAAAGTAAAGTAAAAGTACAGTACTTGAGTATCGCATGAAGGTATCTTTTACTGATTCATCTCATGTATTGTGTGTCTGCAGTTAATGAGACAACTTAATAGGAGATCAAACCATGTATCAGTACAGGCATCCACCCTCATTTGTCAGGTAAATTAGATCACTGTTTTGAAATTACACTGCTTTGTACAGCTGATCGTAATGACAGTCACAAATCAATGAGTGTCAATCTCGTATTTCAAAGGATTGGATCTTTTGCAGACAACGTTTGACGTGATCCAACGACCTCTGATGTAACTTCAAACTAGGAATAGTGCATATGTTACATTTACGAGTGCAATCGTAGACCTCAAGTTGTATGTTGAATATTGTAAGAGATTGGATTGCATCCTTTAGCAGAGCAATACTATCTGTGTCATATCTTTCGTAGACAGCTTTGCCATGATCTAACAACCTTTTGATGTAACTTCAATTTAGGAATATGTTGTACTGTGAGTTCTGTAATTTAGTACTTGAGTAGTATGCTACAGAACGCAAGGGATTAGAATGCATCCTTAGCAGTGCAGTAATATCCGTGTCACATCTTTCATCGACAGCTTTGCCGTCATACAACGACCTGTGATGTAATTCAAGTTACAACCTAAACATGTGTTGTGCTATGACTCCATGATGAGTGCTATCGTATACCTCAAGTAGTTTGCCACATATCACAATGGATTAAAATACATCCTTAGCAACGCAATAATGTCCATGTCACATCTTTCACTGACAACTTTGCCTTGATCTAACAACTAATGTAACATCAATGTATCATTACATGTGTATGAATGTTCTAAGATCTCAAGTTGCTGGCATTATTGCAATGGATTAGAACACATCATAGCAGCACAATAATCTCCCTGCCATGTGCCTTGTGCATGTTTGTTATGTCCAAATATGGAAATTAGCTCTTTGAAAAAATAGAAATCCATTTTCATAGAAGTATTATGAAAATGATTTATATCATCATATTTTTTTTGGCCTTCAGTTTCAATAGATGATAAAATGTATATTGTCCGAACAGTATGCACTCAGCAACCGTTAGTCACCATACGGTTCTCATATACACAATTCCAAAGTGACAAGCTTCCTCCATACAATCATCATCCACAAAACCTATCTTCTGGCAGTATACATTTGTTTAATTTGATTTTCTAATTTGGCAATTGAATATTTCGCCTTATCTATTGACTGAGGAAACAGAAGCCTGAAGACTTACTATGACTTTCAACTTCAAAGTTGCATCTTCCAAACTCAAGAAAAAAATAATCACAACTGAATAGTAAAAATGTTGAAATAATGTAGCACCTTTTAATTAAAAAAATGAAATAAAATGAAATGACCACTGCCTGGAAAAATAGCTCTTTTTCAGTGGAAATAGATGCGTATATATGTACAAACTCTTTTGTCATAGTGTTACCAAGAACTTTAAAATCTGTTACTGTGAAGAAATTTCGTATTTACCTGTTTTTAACTGAGTATATTTGCATGTATGTATGTATGTATGTATGTATGCAGTCAACATCTTGTGATTACAATTGAATGGGTTTATTGTAAAATCTGTTCCTCTGTTGTCACAATGGATAATGCTTACTTTAAAGTTTTAGCTTTATTTTGATGACTGAGGAGATTTCAGATATTAATATAGGATGGTTTTTATAGGTTTCCATATAAAAAGAGTAATAGGGATGTTTTCATTCACATGTTTCTATGCTGAAAACAGCCTGTGTAATGAATGTCTCAATTCTGAAATGCTGTACCTGAACGCTTCAATGATTTGACAAGGAGACTTTCATAATCATTTGTACATATACAGTTTGCTTGTCAGGGTAAAAGATGATGAATTTTCAAAATTTGAGATATTAAGTCTTTGTAGAATTCACATTCCCCATCACTTTACTTCTGTGTGACTAATCATCATAAAACGAATCACTGAGCGGTGTGCATCTGTCCCATGAGATATGTCACCTTTGTGCCAGGTTTGAAAGAAATTCGATATTACATGTCTGAGAAATACCGTATTACAGATGAATGCATGGATGGAACCTACTGTAATAGTGCCGCATTTAGAGGACTACGAAAAAACAAGATATAACTGTCTGTGTGCATGTTTCTTGGCATAAAACATCCAAAGTAATGTCTCCACTTTGCAATTTTCTGCCTGAACCTTTTCATGATCTGATAACGTAAGTGATTTTTTGAACATATACAATTTGTATGTCAGGATGATCATAAAAATGATACATAATAACATATTGATATATACTTTATTAATCTAAATCAACGTCAGAAATTGAAAATTAGACGAAGAATTTTCAAACCTTCGAGATAAAAACCAAGATACAACAGGACATATCGCATGCATGAACTGGTTAAATTCATATAGTGACTGAGTGAACCCGCTGTCAGTAATGTGAACAATTTTGTTGGTATTACGATTACAAGTATATAGATGAATAAGGATAATTAGATTAAACCCTGTCTCCAAAGGGTCTGTTCCCATGGCGATATTCTCTGATTTGTCAGACCTGTGGCCTATTTCTCAGGAGTCACAATTCATCTTTCTAGGATAGCAAAATACCTGGAAAACATCAATTGTAATGATTTCTATGACAGCAAGGGTATTTGATTTCTGCAAAGATGTGAAAAATAAGTAAACGAGAGTGCGTAAAGTTGGAAAAGTGTTGTGTGATATTTATAATGACGTGATGAACTAAAGCTGAATTTGTAATATACGGAAATAGATTGAACTGTATTTTGATAGAAATTAACATTACAGTCACAGATTACTACCTGAGATACATAAAATAATTAGATCAAAACCTGTGCCTTGAACTCGCTTGATAATGTTGTTTTTGTAATGTAAATTTCATTTGTGTACAAACCTGAAAAATTAGTGTACCTAATAGGGATGTAGCTAAATATAAATTAGCAGGTAAAATTGGAACAGTGGGCAGTAATACCTATGAGGAAGACTCATGATTTGCCCAGTAATGGATTTTTTAATACGCGTTCCTGAAAAAGTAGCAACAACAAATTGGGGAGTAGCCGGTTGTTTTTGTCAGCTACCAGCCATGGTCTATATCCTTGCCTAAAATCATGTCATCAAGTCATTCAGATTCTTGTAGCTTACCAAAATGTGAAACAAAATGTGAATGATGCAACAAATCTTTCTGTTACCAGGGATTAATCTGAAATATGGTTCAGTAGGTAGTATGATAATAATACTGCAGAAAAAAAACCCATCAGATTGTGGATTTGTCACTTCAAGTTTCATGAACAGGAAGTGTACTTGGACATTCACTTGACAATGCAGCTTGTGGTATGAATACGTTGAACACAATAAACACCCACAAAGCACATTTATGGAATCAATCCACAATTTACATCTGTTGGTCCATTTCAATCAACCAATGAAACGAATAAATTTTGGGTCATTTTATCAGAACTTGTTTTCAATCAAGCGATCACTTCACTGTTATTAACAAACAGAAATTCACAATGCTGAGTGCGTGAACTACCTTTCTAATCTAAACATAGAAGCAACCCTCTAATAGCAAGCTTGACGTAGATTCTTAAAACGGTTCTCAAATAGGACTTTGCTGGATCACTGGTGACCTCTTTCACTGACAGAAAATTAGAATCTTCCTGTTCAGTTTGGATGTATTAATCATTTCAGACTTGTTCATTGTATAAAATAATCCCTCTCTTTGCCATATGGTGACAGTACCATTCTGACTATCAATAGCGTTTTAAATGGTCCTCTTCACAATACCCAATATTGAAGTTGTCATGTAAAAGGTGCACGTTTCACCATGTACCATATGCTCCTGCATAAGTTATTAAGCAAATACTTGAAGTTCAAATAAGTATCGATACTTTGGTTGTTTAGATCTGTAAAAACATGCTGCCGTTCCAATAACCACTTTTAAAAGTAGGTTGGTTCAGTATTGATATTTTTTTAATTGGTGTGTGTATTATATTATATTATAATTATATTATATTATATTATATTATATTATATTATATTATATTATATTATATTATATTATATTTAAATTTATGATTTTCTTACAACTTTCAAGATATTTTTTCAAACTATATTACAAAAATTAGAGCGTTTTAATAGTGTCGTCAAGGAAAGCCACACGGTGAGGTAATTTGAACCGCTCCTCAATATCTTTATCAAAATTCAATTATTAATTAAGATCCAAAAGGATGACAATTTTTAGGACAGTTTTGAGTGAGTCAAAACATGAAAAATATCAAATTTCTGAAATCTTCAAGTTGATGAGGTATGCATGCCATGTAAAAATGTATTCCATGTCAACCATCGTAGACTGCTGGCTGTGAATATTACCACAGAGAATTGTCAGAAAATTGAGTTCAAAATTGAACGTTAATCAGGTTTACTATTATATCTCGTACTAATGGAAATTCCTTACATGCAATAATGTATACTGTAATTGTTGTTTTCAAACTGCTAATCTGTTTCAGCTGTCATTTCACATAACCACTGTCAGCTTCTTTTTTTTCAAAATACAGGCTAACAGCAGGGTCACAGTATTTAGCATGTCTTTGAATTACAAATATGGGATCACAGCGTTTAAACATGTCTCTTATCTTAGTTTCAAAATGTTACTCAAGGAGTTTAGCATGTTTCTACTGGTTATTAGAATGTAGTATACCCAAAATTTCATTTCAACTACAGTAACAAGTTTCTGTAGACTATAATATTTTTTTTCTTATCCTGGAATAATGCTCCAAGCAGCATTTTTTTGTACATACCCCCGGTACTGCCTATACCATATATTGTAAACATGGGAATAGTTTTAAAATACTGGGTCAATGAGTTTAGCATGTTTCTACTGTTTAACAGAATGTAGTACTGTATGTCCCTGTATTTCACTTTAAGTACATGACAAAGTTTCTGTAATATATTTTTTTCATCCAGGGAAATGCTCCATGCAGCATTTTGTATGTACTGCCCTTATCGTAATTTGTACATGTATATATATATATTCAACTACAGAAATCCTTAACAGTTTTTTGATATTGTTTAATATACCCCTATCTGATCATTGTGAAACTGACACTACTTTCTAAGTTAGTCAAAAGTGTGAATATTTATTAAGTCACTCCTCCAGACCCTGTTTAAAACTTTAGCACCTGTGGGCGTTACATTAGTATAAATGTCCATAACTTCTGATCATCATTCTCTCACCCCTACTCCTCCCCTTTCACACTTGTCCTGTGAGAGATACAAGGCTGAAATCCGCTGTCTAAATGTCATGTCATTCTACAGAAATGTCACCTAGGGTTGGCAACAGAAAATCCCCCTGATTAAAATCTTATTCCAACCCCCTGACATCCTGGCCTCCAGATCTTATATTTTAATCACTTTGCCACAGGAAGCAAGTCTTAGGATCAAAATGTTTAGTATGCACACAAGCAGTGCCAATATTACATGGATGTGATGGAAATAATGATGTTTCTCATAGCCAAGATAGTAAAACTTGTATGGGCTCTATAAACGACTCACACTCAATTTCCTGCTTCCAATTAATAGTGAGGGTTAAGCCAGTTCTGCAAGTAGTCAATTTACTCCAGGTTAAACCGACACTAAATTGCTAGTTATGCAAACAGTGATTTTCCAATTGCCAATTCAAAATTTAAGAGTCTTTCAGGTTTTCCACCAACTACTTCAACAATTGTTCACACAAAAGTTTCAATCACAACTCAAAAGCTGATTTTCTTACCTTTGGCCTACTCAAAATTTGTAAAAGAGAATGGGAAATTTAGTATATGTAAGTTCTTTTACAACCTTTAGTATTCTTGTAAAGAGCAGGAGAAATATCCCTCTACATGATGGGTCCTTTCCTAGATGTTTAATCATTTCCTTAAGAAAAAGTACCAGATAGTAATGGAAATGTTATCTTAATACCTGGAAACAAACAAAATACACCTGCATAATTTATGGTGCCAAAAACTAATGGGAAACATGACTTCTTTTTTTGTCAGATTCTACACAAAATAATTCATAAAACTAACAGTTATGAAGACTGGGTGTTCTAAAAAAACGTAAAAAGTGTATCTATTGCCATTACTATATTCCTCTATCATTAAACATAGCAGGTATATATTAAAATTAGATCAAGTTAGGTGCTAAAATGAACTTTTAATTAAGTGGCGCAAGTACTTGAATGAATATATTTGCATAAAATAGAGCTCAAGTAAACTATATGTAGTTTATGAAAAGTTAATGATGATAAAAGCCTTTACTAGTATTTGAATATTGAATTATAGAATTTGATTTATTATGCTAGCCTAAAGCCAATTCATGTGGGGAATTTGATTATTGTCCTCTCCCATGCCTAGTATTTCCTTAATAGTTGCGTATTTAAACCTAAAAATAGATAGACTGATGTTCATGATATGGTAATTAGATATTATTCCCTAATGTCTTTCTTCGTTCAACCAGGGAAAATACAAGTGACCTAAGGAGACTTTGTCGCTACTCGTCTAGTGACTCATAATGACAACTTTTAGGTCACGAGTATTTTCTGGCTGAATGAAGAAAAATATTGGGGAATAATATGATTATATCATCGCTGTAATATAAAAAAAAATAGGAGAAAGTAATGGCAATTTTGAGCGTTTTGACTCATATTTCAAACACAGCAGAATGTAGACACACGTTGTCGTGACATAGACATGCATTGTCATGACATAGAACGATCAGAATATATATTCCATACTTTTTTGTCAAACCTGGCTTGTACAATGTATAATTCATGTTACCATGGCACTGCTTCACTCTCCTCATTGGTTCTAATCACATGGTGAAGCTAGTGATCTCCAAACGACTTGATGTTAGGCTAACATTAAACCTGAATACCAGGTGTGTGTTCTGCCAACAGCAAGTGAGAGTTAAGTATGCTTTATAAGTAAGTACAATACTACAATAACATAGGTATATTTTAGTATACAGTAAGAATTAGCTCCCCAAAGTGTCTAAATCCAGCTTTATTTCCCAAGAATGTCTATAGTCAGTAGCCATGGTAGGGTGTAAATCATTTGTTCTTAGTACAGGACTTTAAATGCAACAAAAATACTGTAATTCACTTCGCATCAACTGCAAATTGACATTATTAGTAGTATAAACTCAGTTTTACTGATAAAAGACGCCAGATGAACTGCCCTGCTCAGTATCTTGGCATTTTATTACTTATTATTAAATGTCAGTATGGTTGGGGCCAATGTATGAAATTAAAGGAAAGTGACTATTGGTCATAAGGCCTGACAGGTAGCAAAACCTCTGTCTGTCCTTATGGGACCGATGTTAATTTAGCACACTGGTTGGGGCCACTTCCTAGAACTGCGGCTTTCAGAAAAGGTAGTAGAATATTTAGTATAGGAAATTGGGTATCATGACATATTATGTCTGCCATATGTAACAGTTTATAGATAGATGCCCATCACAACATTTGCTTTATTTTATGATCTCATTGATATGTTATAGAGACTTATAAACCCCCCAAGTATTATTTCAGGAATTCCACCCCACCTGGCGAGAGGTTGAATAAAACACTTGAGTTAGCTATAAAACAGGAAATTTTGGGTTATGGTTATTGGCTGTATACTATATGAACGTAATAACTCATTGTTACAGATGTGATTAAATTGATTTGTTTGCAACATTTCTAATGAATTACTTCAGGCTAATAGTTCACCAGTCGTTAGTATTCAAATTATCACAAATTAATCATGAGACATAACCGGGGATTTGTGATGAAACCACTTTCTATTTTTGCAGTTCTGAATCTGTAAACATGTGTTTCATGTTTGAAGTACCGCTGTCTTCTCATACGTATGTTTGGGTGAAGTGCTTTTTGCTTGTTGAAAATACATGTTGTGTGGCACATCCCAATGTTCTGACAAGTTCCGACCACGAGATTGAATTAGGCCTATTATAGCATAATGTCAGGACTCACTTTGGGGAAAATTTCCTTCGGAAAACCTATAAATAATTTTAAGCATCTCTTGTTACCGGCCACATTTATGTAATGTTGGAACCCCAAGACCCATATTATTAGTAAAATGAATAATTGCTGTGTTTTGAGAGGGATAATCAAAGAAACATTTTAGGTTGAGCAAAAACATACAATCCTCGGCGTTTCTGGTTATGACAAAATATAGCAGGTAGGTAATATGAAATGATGTATGCTTTTGTAGCATAGATATGATGTCACTAGATTCTCCTGATTACTGATTGTGATGTTGCTATGGTTACCATGAAAGTGTAATTTGACATCTATAGCTACTCTGTATTTGTTTATTATCGAAAAAATTTGAATTTGTTCTCTGAATATGAACAGTTTTGTGACAGTAGTTTATGACTGATAATATTCAAGGTAGTACTTCATATCGATACGACTTTCATCTGTGTTCATATCCTGAGTACAGACCTCCTTTGCTAGTGTCAACATATTCTATCAGTGACAGTAAGAGGAGTAAAATCTCATGATGAATAAATAATCTAAGAAGCACTATTAGAAGAAGCCTGTCAGACTGTAGAGATATAGAAGAAAAAAAAGGCTTTTCACTCAAGTACTGTCATCATTAATCTCATTGTACAAGAATGTGATCTGATTGATTCATTAAGAGCATTTTTGAATAAACCTTTCAAAATCTTACTTCAGTGCCTCATAGTAAAATACATTATGGGAAAAAAAGTTTTAAGGTGATTGACAAAAATGTGGATTTTTAGATTTTTCATTATGCAGATTAGTTGTCATACCAAGCTCAGTCATCTCTTTCAAATGAACCAGCCAGGTCATCTTTTCCATTATCACGAGAAATATGTTATATATTGACAGGAGTGGCAATTTTCATTATTATCTTGTGGCTTTTCATCAATTAGAGATGAAATAAATCATCAACGTGTGATCTTCTATATTAAGATTAAAAGATTCTAGAAATCAATTTCAGTGCCGGAATTTGTGTTAAACAGTCATTATTAAATAGAAAATTATAACTGAATTGAACAATTATAGTGGTTTAATCGCGTTATTTTCTGCATTGCCTCATTAAGGAGTATTGTGTTCAAAATATTATGGGGATCGTTTCAGGGCATTATCACAAAACTGAGCTGAATTGCAGCGAAATGTAATGAGTCCTGTCCAGATGGTTAGAGGAGGCTCCATCTGATAGCTGATGAATTGTCTATAGGCCACAGATGGCTCAATGGGAACAATAGATTTCCAACCCTCAGGGAACTAACATATACTGAGTGCTATGTATGCACTAATTTATCATCAATATTTTATGCCCCATTCAAGTGCTGTCCTCACCTCTGGAAATTCATCAACTTACAAGTGTTTGACGAAATTCAATGATTATATGCAGGGAAAGAAGATTGCATGTGTGTTAACATTCATACAGAATTAATGAAAACCTTACTATGTGACCTAAAAAAAGTTGACATTTTGAGTGAAAACGAGGAATGAATCATATTGTCACCTAGTAGTATTTTGCTAAGTATATAAAGGTGGGCAGTGATAAGGACTCTTATAAATGAACTGACAATTCCAAAAGAAGCCATTGACGACAGAAGTGTGTTGAGTGCTCTGATCAGAAGTAAGAGTCTATTCTTGTTAGCTTTATCGAGTAGAACAGCTAGGTTTAACAAATTTGAACTGACATGAAAGTGGCAATCAAGGCCGAGGAACGGTTGTACATGTAGGTTGAAAATGGTGACTGTGAGATCGAACTTTTTACATTCAATGAATTAAACATGTAATATTGATAATCAATGTTCTAGATAAAGAGTCCAGCTGATACCCTGTCTAACATGTTTCCACCATCTGATTACTATACATGTAACATCTGTTTGAAAATAAATACATAAACATGAATTAAGCTGTCCTCAATTATTTTCTTCAAATTATTTTTAGAATTCACAATTGTGTACTTTCTCTTTCACAAACTGAGGAAGCTAGGAAAATGCATAGTTTATTATCAAGTAGAGTTCTGTTCCAACATTTAAAACCTTTTCAATGATAATACTGTCAAAAATGCATGACGATTAATTTTGTGTTTTATTCACTTCTGTCTAAAACTGTCATATATTAAATAATGTATGTCATTTCCGTAAAGTGGCCATATGGATAAGGATTTGGTATTTATTTTGGAATTTTAAGTTATAAAACAATTTTATCATGACTTCCTATTTGAAAAATCAATGTGAAACAACATATGTCAAGTCCTTGTTTGTAACTCAATAAATTGCAAAAAGATTAATAAATATGTAAAATCTTTGTTGTTGTACGTATGGTAACAAACTTTTTACATATTGAGTTTCAAACACAGACTTGGTATATGTTGTTTCACATTGATTTTGCAAGTAGGAAGCCATGATAAATTGTTTTATAAATTAAAAATCCAAAATAAATACCCAATTCTCATCCACATGGCCACTTTAAGAATACTGTAAAGTAATGAACTTGTTACCATCAGTTTCTGATAAATTGACACCTGACCAAATCCAATACCATTTATCATTCAATATTAATTCATCAAATCAGAAATTGTTACCAGAAATACATATTCTGTTTAGTTTCTTGTGGACTAAAAGTTTAACTAGTATAAGAGTGTGTTTTAAAGTATTAAAGGCAAGAGGGAAATCTGATAAAAGTTGCAAACTTTTGTATTTCTGACACTATTATGTTGTCACGTTAGTGGGGGAAAGCAGATGAAATACCTACTTTACTCAATATTCAAGATTACAAAAACACTGTCAATGTGTACACACTATCAATCTTGAGCTCTTTGTAGTTGTCAGAGAAGTCTAAAGTATAATGTTCTTTTTTAAATAACAAAATCTAAATCTCAGCATGGGTGAAATAAGATCAAATTGCAATCGTTGTTATATAATGAGTCTTCTAGCAAAGTCATCATCTTCACTTTTCAATAGTCTACACTAGTGTCATTATTCTTCATGACAAATTAATCAGGTGTACATGTAAGCTATTTCCCTACATGATCCGTGTGCATAATATTGACATTTGCCTTCACAATCACCTTCAATGAAATTTCAATAATTTTCAGTTATGTCATTGTACTTGGTATGCATTCAGTATTTAATAAACGATGTGCACTGAGACTCAATATAATGACTTAACAATCTCTAAATTTCAATCCCAAGAGCATTTACTAACAACAGTTTTCAACCTGCCAGTTTCCAAGTGTAGCGATATGCCCACCACTTCTTGATAACAGTAATCTTTCTGTTATTAGCTGCATAATATAGGTTTCAATCTAATAAGCATTTCGATTTTCAATTTGTCCGTTTTCTGATAAATTCCTGCATTCTTGTGAAAGCAAAGCTCCTTATATAGTCAGTTACATGTTTGGATTCTAATCAAACAGAATTCAGGTAGTGTGTTCACTAACCATAAAATTCAACATAATTTTTAGCAAAGCGATACAAATTTCCCTCATACTTCAGAAAAATAAAGTAACAGTACAGCTAATTACATGTGATTTTAATGTTAAATTGCTATAGCCTCTATTAAACTGAGACTTCATTATTGTGTTATACATACTAAACATACACATTGGCATCAACAAAGCATTATACAGGTGGTTAGTATGCACAAAGAAGCTTAGCAATGAAGACTGGAGTTTTTCAAATTTGTTGTACCCCCAAATTATGTCTTAATAGTATTTTATATAATATCTGAATACTTTGTAAGTATTCTACTAGTTGATAGACATTCAACATATGTTTTAAATGTTGGAATAATGTAAAGGATATTTCAAAATGAAAGAAATTTAACCACCAAAGTCTCATAAAGTTACTGACTGTGCCTCTAGAATGAATGAATATTTAATGACTCATAAGATTTGTAACAGAGGTGCCATGTAACGTCATAAATGTAATTCCACATATTCCAGGCAACTATGACCTTGTAACCTAGTATAACCGACACAGGAATGTCATCTCAATCAATTAGTGGCCTCCGAGTAGCTTGTTCCTTTTATCATTATAAATCATCCCTTACAGTCCCTGGAGTACAGATCAATAAATTGTGCAGTGGATAAGTGTATTCTCAGTGGGGGATCAAGTTTCTGAGATTGAATATTAAATGGTTAGTAAAATCTGATCTGGTCCTGCTCAGAAGGTTACTTTGCACAGTGAGCAAAGTTTGGAAGACACACAGTCCTGTTTAGAAGGTTGCATAGTAAATGGTAAGCAATATTAGATCAAGTTTGTTCCAATATGGTTAGTAATCGATTGCATACACAGTCCTGTTTAGAAGATTTCATCTGCACATAAAGAGAATTTGGCAAACAGTCTTGCAGAAGAGTAGACACAGGTAGCATGGTCAGCAAAAAATACATGCAGGCTTGTTACAAAGGTTTGCATACTAAATGGCCAGTAAAATTACACACAGTCCTGAAAAAGGTTGCATACTAAATGATTAGGAAATTTAAATTCAGTTCTGAAATTTTCAATTTGTGTTTGGAAAAAAATTCAAATTGAATCTTATGGTTTACCAACACATGAATTTCCATTTGAAGGTTCATTCAGTCCTTTTTTACAGGATACATAGTAAATGTTGGCAAAGATTTAATATGATCCTGTCCACAAGGATGTATGGAAAGTAAATGTAATATTTGATTTAGTTCTATTGTATACAAAGTTGCATGGAAATACGTTAAGGTTTGACATAATCTTGTAAAGGAGATTTTGTGTGCATGTATATATTCAAAAACCATTAAACCTCTTTTCCAAAGAAAGATCTCAACAGGCATTCTGAAAACTGGTGAAAGTTGTAGTTATGATTTTTTAAAATGACCACTTATCAAAATATACCCCTACTTTATGAGGAATACTAGATCTAAGATACTAAATGTCCATTTACAGTCTAGTGCCAGGAATACATATGAGTGCAAGGATAGTCTGTTTCCATGACAACCAGATGGAAAACTAACCCTCGCTTATGTTGAGCATTGTTGAAAGCTTAAAGTTTTTACCTTACTTCAAGAACAAAATATCAAGATGAAAAATAACTACAACTATTAAAACTCAAAGCAACATATATGTACAGTCCTGTTTCAAATATACTTTTTAGTGCAAGGATGCTAAGTTTCCATTGGACCGAGATAGAAAATACCTCTTATTTCTGTTTACAATTGTTAAAAGCTTTTAATATTACTTAGTTTTGACCTACATTCACGAACAACATGTCCTCTACTAGTATAAAGATAAAAGTACATATAACTATACCAACCATTAAAAGCCAACGTAACTACACACCTACAGATGTATCTAAAAACAGTAGATGATATAGTTTACAGTGTACTGAATTAAACATCAATTTACAGACAGAAAGTTTCCATGTGCCGTAGGGATATCATTAATTTACAGGTAATAAATGCCATTTATTATCCATATTAGGTTGTTGTGGGAACTATATATCATTGGCAATAGAGGTGATTTATATAGGCCTAGGAATAAGAATGCCACCTAGCACATTGGTCGCCATACAAATTAAACACAGGTTTTTCATGTTTCTATTCTTGAATAACTTGGGGTAGGGTAGTATCGTATTAAACCTGTATGCATATTTTCATATGAAGTTGCCATGTTTTCTATACATGTGTTTCACAAATATCATTTCTGGAATACAATTTCATATTTGCTTAAATCAAAACTGAATTCAGTCAATTTTTAAAGCATACATGATTTGAAAAATAACATCTTGCGTATGTTCAGTATGTTTGTACATTTAAAGAAAGTGTGTCAAGTTGCTGTGTAGTTACTAATTATTGTCTTGTTTGAAATAGATAATACTTTTACCTGCTTTTGTAACGACAAGTATTAATAACGAAGTAGTTACAATCCAGTATTAGTGTTATCAGTGTTGGATCTTGTATGATATATCTTCCCCGTAATGCAGCGTTGTTATCAATTTTAGATCATGCAGTTTCTCTTATCATACAAATAAGTCATGAAAATTTAGATGATATCAACAATTTCACTCAGGGTTTATGTATTAAAAGTAGTGCATTTATGCCTAAGTACAGTGACATTAAATGAAAGTGCATTGTCTATTAGGTATTGAAAATGAAAACATTATACATTGGGCATGTCATTGTAGAGTTGTTGTATTTAACAGTAGGTAACATTTAGCAATAGTTCATCATCAACCTCACAGCATTACTTTTACCTACGCATGCAGTCCCAAGCGTAGGTGGCTGTTTTCTACTCGAGGCTCTTCATGATATACTGTGTGTAAATTTATAGGCTGTAGAACCATCTGTAGGGAATACCAATGCCAGAATAGTGTCTCTAATGTTGATACTGCTCAGAAGATGTACAGGTGTACAGGTCAGTGCCACTGGTACTCGGCCATAAAGAAGAAAAGGGCCGGGAAAGTGATTTCTAAATAAAGATATGATATTTGAAGAAATGAAGATTTATTTGTGTTTTCAGTGTAGGGATAAGCATAGATTGTTTGATGGGAATCACACAAGAAACATGTAAATATTATTGATATGTTAGGAACTGTAATAAATAGTCCTTGTGGACAGGATCATGAAGGATCAACATGTCACTGTTACTTTTTGATACAGCTGTGTACTACATCACAATTAATTAGAATAACATTGTTAGTTTAGCTACAGACCATCTTGACTTTTCAAGAGTTTGTAGATCCGTTTTGTTTCTCACATGGGAATGATACTTCATGAAACTAAGTATGGGGAATGGAGAATGGCTTTTGAACAGAACGCGTCATACCTCTATCAGTAGACAAGCTTTGAGAATGTATATTCAGACTTGGTTTCGAAGCTCTGTTATGGTACTCTGTACTGATAAAGTGAAAGTGAATGCAAGTGACACATTTTTTCTCCTTTTAAAACTTGTATACAACAGTTCATCAAATGGTCTGGGAATTGATAAGATTAACCCAAATTATCAAATGTTAATGAACAGCACAAAGTGAATTTTAGACCTTAAGTGAATGATCATGTTTGTATTGATTCGTGAATTATAACATAGACATTCCGATCCTTACATTTGTTTTTGCTGTCCAAATGGAAATCAGGGCCCCAAGCATTAGGTTGTAATTTACCAGGCAATCAAAAAAAAACCTGCAGTGACTGTGGTAAAAAGTACATTACAACTAAATGATGATAATAAGTTCAAATGAAGTTTTGTTGTTTGATATGAGCTGTCGACAGCCATTGCATATATGAATAGAAAAAAAACACATCATAACAATATTTGATGTAAAAAAAAATGTGCTCAAGGGATTAGATTTGCATGTTTTTCTGCTTTTCAAATAACTGATTAACCTGAATGAGGTAGCATACTTTTGTGCGGTGCGACATCAAAAAATGATGTAACTTAGAATACAATAATTTTGGAATTTATCTAGTGTTTACTTCTGTTTAATCTGCTCAACACATGCCATGGTGTGTGTTTGACCATTTTTTTGATGGTTCCAAAAAGTCCACAGCATTTCAGTCTACCAAAGGACCAGTTTTATGTTTCATATATGTGGTATTACCAGTATACTGAATATGCACAGCTAATGCACAAAGAGTGATGTAATATATCTATTTTCAAACTTTTGTATGCTTATAAGCTGTAGACTAGTGAACACTGTTGAAAGAATTGTCAAATCTGTGGCATCCATAACCATTGCCCGAAGAAGCATGTACATGCCTGATAAGTTCTGTGATGGTTATAATTACTTTCTAGGCATTGATTTAAATTGGATTTTCCTTCAAACATTGAGATGACACGAACAACTAATCATTCAGAAACAAGCCATATTTTGAATTATGATTGAAATTTTGTTGTGTAAAACATTTGTCTGATAGATGTTTAGAGATATTTTGTCCAGAACAAAAAATTATCTTGTCTAATCATTATGACTTCACTAATAAGATAACACGAATGCTACAACCTAGAATTGAATCCCTGGCCTTTGATAGAGTGACCATGGCACGTTTTGCATACAATGCATACATGTATGGTTACTTTGTCGACAGAGATGCCTTGGTATCGTGAACAGTATATATCAACACTTCATAAGATGAATCACCACCTCTCAACCACATGGTCTTTCCCTTACATCATTAACATAGTCAATCATTTTCAACCTGGCATTTTTCACACCTTTTCCATTGCTGTCTTAGTACTGTGAGTTTCAAATTTGAAACATATACGCAATGACACCAAAAACATCATCAATTTAGCTGTGAACTCCAAGAACTTTGTCTATTCAGCTGCACATGGATTACTTGAAGTATTTACCATGGCTGACATGAACAATGTGAGAGTTGTAATTTTAGAAGGAGATGAATGATAGTTGTTAAAGTGTACCTACCTGTGGGATATTAAAGAGAATTCACTTCCAGTACGTTATAACTGTATCAACTGTGTACATATTACATGACAGTATAATGAACGATGGTGTAGGTCGTTAGGAATATTTTTTTTTTAAATGTTTGGTTTAAATTGTTCACTGTGCAAATCATAGCATACATGTACATGTAGTTAGGGTATTGTGAGTGGGTGTAAGCACTTAAAACGTTTGTCATAAATGGAGTTATCATTTGTTTGCTGTTTTAAAAGTGGATCAGCTTTTGATGAATTAAGGTGGCACAAACTGAGTTTATAAACCTTTTTTACTCAAGTGAAAATATTTACATAAAACCTTGATTAAACTATTCTTAGACTAGTATAATGTTAATGTCAATGCATACCTTCTATGACATTATAATTGTCTTCTGGTATTGTTAGAACAGTTGATTGCGTAGTATGGCTTCCTCAACATTTTTTGATATGTATTAAAAATTACGCAACCGGATCATTTGTATGTTATATCATAATATCTGGTTTGCGTTCGGTCAGTTGAAAGTGATGGTTAAGTATGCTTTTAATTAGTAAGTAGAATACTTAGAGTGACTTTTAAATACGTAGTATAAATCTCACCCAAATATATATAGAGACAGCTTGTGCCCCTTTAATGGTTAGGGAATATACAGTTTGTACATACTTTCTATTATTCAAAAAATTGTTGTTTTTATCATTGACTTTTTGAAGTTTTAATAGCTAAGTCATACTTTTCAAGTAAAATCTTTTGAAAAAATCTTGCTTTTTTATAGGTGCAAAACTAGCTGAAGACTCAAGCCATTTTTGTACTTATTTCACTACCACATTATATTTTTACTATACGTAGTATTCTTTTAAATCTTTTTCTAAGTTTTATAGATTAAAATTCAGACTTTTGTTGATTAAATTTTTGCAGTTTTGTGTTAAATTTGGATATTTTTGTGTAAATTTTTATCTTTCACATTCAAGTTCTATGTGTTGAAAATAATTTATTGGAAACCTTAAATTTTTCCAGGAAAAATGTTGAACTCAATATATTCCATGTAGTAAAAAAGGTATGTGAGGTAAGCTTTTATAATAAAAAGTAATTTATCTGACCATATCTACCAGAAGTGATAGTGTCTATTTTAACAAGATCTGTGTAATAATTATGTAATTTTATATTGAAAAATCATTTCTAACAAAACCTTGCTCAGCTAAATGCAAAATACCTATCAACCTATCAGCCAAGAGTCGCTGTAGCTGAATTTGAAGTACTGGCGTCCTAGCTGTTAAAGGCTACAAGTGTTGTCATTAACATAGTCTAGCTGGTAAAAAATCATTTACAGGTTGAACTTGGAGGACATGTCATTTTAGGATGTGATCTACCTGAGTTGGATTTTCCTATCTGGTCAAGTTTACATTTTGTCCTTGTAAGGCTTGAAATGGATCTGAGTTGGCTTTGAAATATCCCTTCCAACAAAATCTAACCGAGTTGAACTTGAAATATCCTTTGAGACAAATTCAAATGTCAACCATGGAGTTGAAGTGACATATCCCGCTAGCATAATCTTGAAGTTGAACTTGAAATATCCAACATAATCAACATTTTACTCGAGTTGAAATTGAAATATCAAAACTGATAAAACTCAGTGAGTTGAACTTGAAATATCCCTTCAGACAAAATTCATCCTGCAGTTTTATCCAATACGTCATTGTCATTGTTGCCTAGCAACCAAGAGGTTTCTAGGCAGGGTTTGTTATTGTTAAGAGCTCTTGATGAGCAGGTAACCTGGTAATGCTTTGATGACAAGCAAATAAGTCAGTCAGGCAAGCAAAAATCTTGTGTCTTGCTAACCATTTCAGGAATTAAACATGCTTAAAACATCAATACTATTTTTTCTTTTTCATGGAAAATATGATAATTTGAAACCAAAATTTTGACCTCACTATAAACACAACAATTTTTTCCATGATTGTGGTCTAAAATAAAGTTGAGATCTGTATAAAAACTACAGAAAACAAGAATTTTGTTGTCTTATTTTTGGCGGGAAAGTACACATGTACAGAATACTGTGAAAGCTAAAAGTAGGTTTCAGCCTGCAGGTTTTTGTGCACAATATCTTGCAGTACAAAAAAAGGCATGATCATTGATCTCAGATATGAACTATTGAAAGGAATAAGTTATTTTAGAGCACCATTTGTAGTCATTAGGTCACTATGAATTGTAGAGTCATTCACAAGCTGTGTCCTTATTGTCAAACAATTAGTGAAAGAATAAGATCAAAGATGAAGACATTCTAAAATTCAATTGCTTTTTACGGATGATCACAAGTTTTCGTATTTCCTAAACCATCATTCTCGCAAACCAGAGCTGTTTTTTTCATCAGTGACACTGCGAAATAACACTTCTTGGCGGTGCATCTTGGACGGTCCTGTAAAAGGGGGTGTGGTTTAGGACGATGTAATTCACAAATAACAATAACCATGAATCATTGGTCATGAGATTCAGTGATTTTGACTACACATTGAATTTCTACCTCTGTTGGAAGACATAACTTTTGAATAATAGACAATCAGTTATAATGAAAAGGAACTAAATTTTCTCCTCGTCTTAAAAACCTCCAAACTTGTTTGCAGCAATGATGGCTTTGTTTTAAAAAGACAAAAATAACACAGCTAGCCAGAATAAAATTCTGGGCAGCCTAGAAAAAAGTATGATTTGAGAAATATTTTATGAAAAAAAGTGCATGTTGCAAATTTCAGATAATTTATTAATCTTACTGTCTGCCAACTAAAGGAATGACCGTTACAATTAGAACAAATAAATTAAGTAATATCTTTGATTAAGTTATTTTATCAAAAAAGTACATGTCACGAATTTTAAATTACAAACCTTGTTCTCTATAGACCAAAAAAGAATTTTGTTGTCTTATTTTTGGAGGGAAAGTACACATGTACTTTTTAATAGGTTTCAGCCTACAGGTTTTAAAGTTAGACATGACCATAAAAAGTTAGAACAATAATATCTGCGCCAAGATGAAAAGCGACACTTGATTTACTCTGAACAAAAGAGAGAAAAAAATTAAAGGGATAGAAACGACATGCAGTGTTCTTGTCAGTTCGTTAGCAACTAGCAGGATATGATTATCATGCATGAGAAATTTGACTGTAGAGTAGCGTGTGCTGGCAGTGATGCATGAAATGAATACACACGACTATGACAACCGGACAGGATACACTACTAGCAGGCAGGACTGTCCCATTGTTTGTAAAATGCTAAAGGTAATATTTATACTCAAAAATAGCTATGTGTCAATCTTTTTTTTCAGAAATGGAAATTTTAAACTGAAAAAGTTAAATTGTCATGGTGTCATACATGGTGTATAGAACAACAACAGTTTATCTTCCTAAGTTTTAAAATTCAAGACATGTTTATACCATATTTGAAATTTTCTCAAAATTTTTTCACAACATAATGTTTTGCCACAAAATTTTTACGAAGTATTTGTTTCATGACATTGTGAAATTCCAGTGGTTTGGTATAAACGTCATTTTATGTAGCTTACTATGCCAGACAAAATCTAGCTCCCTCAAAATTTTGCAAATTACAGCATCAACTCTTTGTCTCAGGTTTGTGCGAAGATTTTACGATTTCACAAGGAAGACATACAATATTATAAATTATTAAAATATAAAAATATTATATAATACAATATATAACAGGAATCCTTAGAGGGTGAATTTTGACTTTTATAACTTTAGAGTTTTTTAGCAAAAGTCAGTTCATACAACTAAAATTTAATAAATATGTAATATTTGGACATCAAGGAAGGAAAGCTTTGAAATATTTTTGGTTATAAATTCTTTTGTATGTTGGAATGTAGTTTAGATAAAATTAACACAAAATACAGTGGAATTGTGTCAATTAATTCATTGTCGTGTCAGTCATAAACTATTAAATATTCAAGACAAGTTCGTGGCCTAGTTAATCTGGTCACCAAGTATTGTTGTGTAGTCTAGTCATTTCCTCTGTTTAAGGTCTTTGCATTTACAAAGTGATGGAAGTGAATTGCTTATTATAGTTGATACAAACCATTTCTCACTTTGTTATCAAGGCTTTAGTTGTGAGCAGAGAAGTGCTAGAGTGATTTCAATCAATGTAGCACTTTGCTTTAGTCAAGCCCTGTATCGTAATTCTCACAAACAAAACACACATGAAAGAGAAGACAGTAAGTGAAATAAGGTTAAAATTTGAGTGGTATTTTTCATGACTGGCTAAATTAAGAAACAATGCGAACCTCTTCATGTATTCTTTCAGAGTGCTTACTATACATTTCTACTCGGCTAGAATGACTGCAGGGAAAACAAACCCAGCTGCGGTGAAAGTCAATTCCACCCAGTACCTTCAATTTGCGCTAATTCTTTGCAACAATCTTCACAGAGCATCGTTCTCGCGAAAATGATCGATGGTACGATTAATTTTCGAATTTGTATCTTAAAGGTAATAGGGGGACTTTACATGTTTTCATCAAAGTGTAATAACCGGATGTTCTGCGGTTGAAAATAGCTACTAGTGAATTTAATATTTTTGCAGCATAATTCAATAAAGGGGTTGTGTACTTTCATCTCTTCGATTGCTTATTTTGAGATATTGAATTATTTCAATAGACAAGTCTTCTGTATTGGAGTTGCTCATACCTCATCATAACTCATTTTTGTCACAAAACTCATCATTTTGACATTGTTAGCATCAAAACACATCACGTTATGTTCTGTAAATTTTTATTGTACATCAAAAACAGCTGTTTTTGAACATTTTTTTTTTCAATAGTAAAAATATTTTCCTGCAGTGAGTCTGTATTATCATATTGTTCTGTATTTATTGTACAATTGCCCGATGATGTATTAACCACGTAATACATTGTACATCCTTATCAGTACACAGAGGCCAGTCATAACAAAAACCCAGATGGTACATATTGAATAACATGCATCAATGAATAGGTGATTAGAATTTCAATATGCAGAAATAATATCTCAAGTACTGTATTCTCTAGTAACTTTTGGAAAGCAGTAAAGAAATCATGTATCGTACTGTGCAATTCCAGTCCACCCGACATGAGACCAAATCTAACAATTTTAGTTCATACCCCTAGGTGATACTCAGATATGTTACTACATAGGCAAACTGTTCTTTTGTGGTGTTTTTCCACCCATATTGGTCTCAATAGTGGTATGTATTTTCAGATGAAAGCATCTAAAATAGGGCCTACTCTTACTCTGTTTCTAATTATGTTGACCAAAATAAGTCTATGGGGTGTAGAATTTTGACCAAAATAAGTCTATGGGGTGTAGAGTTTTGACCAAAATAAGTCTATAATGGGGTGCAGAGTTTTGACCAAAATAAGTCTATAATGGGGTGCAGAGTTTTGACCAAAATAAGTCTATAATGGGGTGTAGAGTTTTGACCAAAATAAGTCTATAATGGGGTGTAGAGTTTTGACCAAAATAAGTCTATAATGGGGTGTAGAGTTTTGACCAAAATAAGTCAATAATGGGGTGTAGAGTTTTGGGTATAGAGTTTTGACCAAAATAGGTCTATAATGGGATGTAGAGTTTTGACCGTAATAGGGATAAAATCATCACAGGAGTATAGAATTTTGAAGCAAAACAAATAGGGATAAAATGGAGAATAGAGTTTTGACCAAAATTGGTCTAAAATGGGATGTGGAGTTTGTCACATGGGAGGCACACTCCAACAAAGGTAGAACATCTGGACACTCAACCCACACACATCTAGACTGATGCGTTTGATAATAAGAAGGTGTATGTGAGTAGAATAATATAAAAGTCTGTCATACTATATTAAAGTTGGCAAGAAAATCCACAACGCTGTATACAGTACCGGTAATGTGTTAGAGGTTGTAAAAATTCTGTTCATTTGGTACCTGCCTGAAGCTCATAAATTTGTTTATACAATCTAGCTTCTCACTGTCCGTAACCGTGCAGGTGTATAGAATGAGGCAGTATGTGATTCATAGTGAGTCTTTAGCCTATAGCTATGTCTTGCATGATTAGTCAGCCGCACCTGACTGCTCAGAATCTGAGTAAGAAAAAGTGAAAAACGGTGTTCCTCATTTGCTTTAACTGAGCTATACATGAATTCTCAGCTATGCATCATGGTATATGTACCATATGTGATTTGCATGTAGTGTTTATATCATGCTATGCAATACTATATTCTTGTGCACTGTATGGTTTTTTTGCTGTTTTGCAGCTCTCTTTATTATCTGCTTCAGCAGTACCAAAATTTCTCCTCCACTTCAGTGTTATCTCTCTTAGACTGTAAAACGTATTCATGAGTGGTGTTGAGATATTTGCTGAAGTATGAGTAGCGTAGACTATCAGAGTGCCAACCACAACTGAACGTGCGATAAACGCTCTGTCCTTATTAAAATGAGGTCAACACAAAACAAAGCACTAAAACTGTTACATTATTCAATTGAAATTATAAATTTTTTTCTTATAAAAAAAAAATCTCAATTTATATGCAGTGTTTGAATCAAATTATGTAGATCACATTTGAGAAAAATATATGTATAAAGATTTACTGTGAAGTCAGTATGTCTGAAAAAAAACCTATAAAAAAAACAAAAAATTGCAACATTCCCATCCCTGGATTAGCAATCAAACATAAGACCAGGTGGTTTGAGGTTTGAGGTCAGGTGATTGGACTCCCTAGGATAGGCAAAGAATACAGGCTTGTCCTTGATTGCCCTTCATCACATCATCCACAGCTGCAAACTTTGGAATGACACAAACAGCTGGTGATATTGTTCTAGCATGTGCCATTATTTTCAGGTTTGTATCTTATTTTTTATCAGAGACACTAAACATTATAGTAGGAATGATGGAGTCATTATAAAATGTACTTGCGCGATAATAATTTTGAGAAGTAGGGATGTTTCTATTAGCATAATGGGAAGCATTACATTTTACAAGGACGTTATGTTAGATGGTATAAACCTACCCTGTGCTTTGTACACGTAGGTGTGTGTGTGTGTGTGTGTGTGTGTGTCTCTCTCTCTCTCTCTCTCTCTCTCTCTCTCTCTCTCTCTCTCTCTCTCTCTCTCTCTCTCTCTCTCTCTCTCTCTCTCTCTCTCTCTCTCTCTCTCTCTCTCTCTCTCTGTTATCACCGTGGCGACAGCTGCTGACCACACTCCTACACAACACTGGAGAGGTTAATAGGAAAACGATTTCATGGTTTCCAACTTAATGGCTTTTAATCTCAAGATTAAATAAATCGTTTTTTATGACATAAATATGCTATTAAATATAATTATATCAATTATCATAGTCATAAAATCATGAAATATTTTTGTGGACTTGAGGATTAGATCTCTTTGATTTATAATGTTTACACGAAATGATAACTAAAATGGAACGTTGCCAAAACTCACAATTGTAGTAAATTTAACATGGTTGTCAGAATCTGAGGAATTACAGACTACATTGTAGGGAGAAAAATGTTTTTTTACCAAATTTTGATAGAATAGTAGGATAGATTAAAGTGCCAAAAGTGATCATTTTTATAAAATTTTGAACTAAGTCTTTTATTTAATCAGGTCCGAAAAGGTAGTTTGTATACGAGAGGCAACTAAAGTACCAATTGATTGCCTGGCATTTCCTGTCGTTGACTCTGAGATAAATGTTTATACAGATCATGTGGATGTATTAAAAGCTGTCACTGATAACTACAACTGGAGCATTTTTAGGAGCAGTTTTGTTGTATAACCCCCTAACCATACAGTGCTTTTACTCTTGATGTTGTAATACATCGTAAAGTATCCAGAATCACCGATAGATAACTTGATGTGTGTTGTTGTACATACACTACTTTGAAGAAAGCCACCTATAATGTGTATCACAAGTAATGTATACATGATGAATGATGGCATTCATATTTATAATGTTCATAATGTTGTAAAATTCAACACTTATCAGTTTATCTTCAGGTGATCCAATGTACTTCACTCAGAATGTACAACATCAAGATAAAGTCATTATATGTAACAAACTGCCCCTCCCCCACCCCCACTCCCAACACCACCATCATCACCACCACCACCACCATCCCAAAGGTGCTCCATTTATAGCTGCTACAGCTTAAAGTATGTCAAATCCCCCTGGGAGGTTTTCTGACTAAATTTACTACTAAAAAGGTATGCTATGCTAAAGATAAGGCGAATTGTGTATACTCTGCCAGGGTACTAAAACGTTGCTCAGTGAACTCAACCAAGATGGAACCACTTGCTGTTAGCTGTATAAACAACATTGTGTCTTTTGTATCTTTGTAATTCTAACAGACTCCAAGAACGTTGAGATTTTTGTATCTTTGTAATTCTAACAGACTCCAAGAACGTTGAGTTTTTTGTATCTTTGTAATTCTAACAGACTCCAAGGAAAAATTTAATGAATTTGAAACTGTATGTTAGAGTCTGTCCTATTTCAAACCCTTAATGGCACACACACACACTGTTGCAGCGGCCTAGGTAATTCATGTCTGTATGTAAGAAATTTCATCTATAGCACAGCATGACAGCTCTCTATATTACCTGACTGACAGAATAAATCTAGCTGCCATCGTGACCATAATGATGAAGACATTGGTAGCATTTGTAGGTAGCACTGTTTGTGTACATTACTCATACTAGCCTACTAGCTGTTTGTAAGACACCCCTCCTGGAGAAATTCAATTTTAATGATCAATCATCCTGGCAGTAAATGTAGTAAGTTTTTTTGTCCCCTCTCTTTTAGATACAAATCAAAGAGCCATAATAACTCTGTTATATTGAAATTTTCTTTGTTTCTGACATCACACCTAAAAATGTCACAGGAAATTTTACAAGAAAATTGGGTTATTCTTCAAAATATGTTGCATGTAACTGAGAGTTAAAGAATGTTGTCATTTTTTAAAAGTGTGTATCAAAATTGTGTATGCTCGTTGCAAAATTCTCATCAGTCTCATCTCAGTCAGATTTGCTGACTTTTATCATACTACTGTGCATGTAGATAGGTTGCACGATGCAGGACTGGTAAAAAAAATGACTTTGCTTTTCAGCCAAATTTGTCAAATGTATGTTATTTTAGGTAGGTCAAATTTTATAATGCCATTAATAGCTTGGTCATATGATGCAAGATTGGTGAAAATGACTTTACTTCCTTTTCAGTCAAACTATTAAATTTAGAAATATTGTCAAATACAGGATTGGTGAAAATGACTTTTCTTAGTCCCCTAAATCATAAAAAATGCAGTTCAAATAAAATCAGCCATTTTTGTTCTCTTTTTTTTTTTAGAAATTCAATTTCAGATATATAACTACAATACTAGAAATAGAGAGAGTAGTATTTACAATCTGACCTAGATTCAACTTTTTCATATTTGATATTTCATAGATGTAAGTTTGCCTTAGGCATATAGATGTTGCTGTACTTCTTTTAAGTACTTTAATATACATGACAATATTTGCACACATCACTGCAGTCAGCTTGCAAGTCCCTTTTTAATGTCCAAATTGAAATAATAACATTTAATAATATCTGCTGATATAATGTATAACTTATTTTCAAATCTCAGGTCAAGAAATTATTGCATTCAAGATTTGCATGTTGACAATGGTTGTTGTACATCATAAATGTTGTTATTAGTAATGATACATTAAAGTCTCCTTTCTCAGGTGCTAGCTTCTGGCTCCGTACTTTGATAACCTCGGGCAGGACAGGTTTACGTTTGTACCACATATACACCGGACTATAAAGAGTGCTTTGCAATCAGCCATGTATCGAACATTAACATACAAGACCAGTACAATTTCAGGCGACTTCCTGTGGGTATCACAGTATAATTTTTAATGGCAATAAGTAGTTAAAACCTAACCAAGTCCCCAGGTTGTTTACTAGGGTTCCCCTCTAAAATTACAGTAGAACTGCAAGGTATGGAAATTGATGCAAGTTTTGCCAGACCCCCCCCCCCTCTTAATTATTACAATCAACATAGAGGGTCCACATCATAAATTGATTCATGTTTAATTTCAATAGATATTTGATGTCATATTTGCAGGTTGATTTACAAGGCCCCTTAAGTCAGTTTTACCTCACTGATTTGTATTTCAATAAAAGGTTCCCTTATGTGATGCATTTCCTAGGGTCATGGTTGCAAGGCCCCTTATTTCACTCGTATTTCCCAGATTTGTATTTACAAAGCCCCTTATGTCACTCATATTTACAAGACCCCTTATGTCACTCATATTTCCTTCTCTCTTCAAAGGAAAACGTTTAAAAGAAAGATATTTACTACTTGTTACACAAGTTACATTTTGAAAGAAATTGTTTATGAAGAGAGAAAGAATGATTGCAGACTAAGCAATACAGACAGGCACTTTCTGTTTGGCTAGTTTTAGGTTTTGCAACATTTAGCATATTACACCAAAGTCTAAGCTATGTATGTATGCAGAATGGTAAAAGGTCAGATGTAGAGTACCTGTAATTATGTAATTTTATACTATGTAGCTGTACAAGTCACTTGAAAGGCATCGTATCATCAGAGTCCCGCCACAATTACAATGTCTAGTACTGTAGGCCGACAGACAGCAGTCTTAGACAGCCTCAGAGACTCTAATACACATATTGTGGTCATACAACTAATGCCTGCAAGTAATGCATCATCTGTTAGATGTGATTGGCAGGCATGGGAAAGTTATCTGGTTGTCTGCTGTGTTGCTAGGCAACCAGAACTGGCAAAATGTTGTTGGCAGGTGGTTGAATTCTTTGTCTTAATAACAAAATCAAACTATTCTGACTATGTCTATTACTATTTAATGAATGTTTTCTATGACATCTAAGTCTTGTAAAAATGTTGTATCAGGAAAAGGAGAAGTCGTGATCGGCGTACCTCTTCCTAGAGTTCCTAGCCAGGTGAATGTACTCTGGTTTATATATATAGTCATAAAATTGAAATACACTGAATGTCTATTACAATCTGATGAAGATGACACTGAAAAAAAAATATTTTATCTCACTGTGAATAATAAAAATATAAAACCGATTTATGTTTGCATCTTCCATGTCTCATCTGACAGTGATGTTGATTTGTGTTCACTGAGATAAAATGTGTCATTTTATAGGCTTGTATGCTATTAATGTCTGTATTTTGATGTGCAATTCATAACAATGTGTGAGACGTTAAAAATCATCCCATTGCCTAACTGAAACTGTATACTCTCTTAATTTTGGTTGTAAATCTCATCAGAATGTACAAAATAACCAGATTTGATGACTGAAACTGTATACTCTCTTAATTTTGGTTGTAAATCTCATCAGAATGTACAAAATAACCAGATTTGATGACTGAAACTGTATACTCTCTTAATTTTGGTTGTAAATCTCATCAGAATGTACAAAATAACCAGATTTGATGACTGAAACTGTATACTCTCTTAATTTTGGTTGTAAACCTCATCAGAATGTGCAAAATAACCAGATTTGATGACTGAAACTGTATACTCTCTTAATTTTGGTTGTAAATCTCATCAGAATGTAAAAAATAACCAGATTTGATGACTGAAAATGTATGCTCTCTCTTAATTTTGGTTGTAAATCTCAATGTACAAAATAACCAGATTTGATGTATGCTCTCCTAATTTTGGTTGTAAATCTCATCAGAATGTACAAAATAACCAGATATGATGACCCTAACAAGATTTGATGTACTTAGAACAAAATCATAAATCATTTACTTGGATTTGTTTTCATTTAATTTACAAATTACCAGACTCCACAAATCCTACTTTATATATAACAAACTGATTAGATCAAAGCAGAATTTTCTTATCTCAATAAATTTTCTCCCTCTCATCCTTTCAAAATTATGCTTAAAGTTGAAAAAAAAGGGAGACAATAATGGTTTTTACAGCTGTAAGTTGCAATAATTAATGAAACATAATTTTATATTTTCCCTTTTTCCCTTCAAAATTTTGTTAATTTTTTCTTTGAAAGAAAAAAAACTTCTTTTTTTTTTTTTTTTTTTTTTTTGGCTGTAAGTCGTTTTCCCCTTCATTTATAAAATATAATTTGTTCTCATTACTTTTCTCTTTTCCCTTCAAAATTATCAAAATTATGCTCAAGTTTAAAAATAACTAAAAGGTAATGGTTTTTATGGCTGTAATTTGTTTTTCCTCATCAATAAAACATAATTAATTTTTTCCCCATTTCTCTTCAAAATTATGCTAAGTTTTTCTGAACTTAGCATAATTCTTAAGGGAAAAAATTAATGATGTTTTATTGATGGAGGGAAAAACAACTTTAATACGGTCATAAAAAACAAAAGATTAACGTTTTTATGGCTGTAAGTAGTTTTTCTTCTTTATAAAATAGAATTATGCAAAAGTGCAAACAGGTTAGATGCTGAATGTTATATTACTATAAGTTCGATTTTTCCTTTGTACAAAATAAATGCAATTTGCCTTTCCCCTCCCCCCCAACAACAACAACAAAAAAAAAGAAAAGAAAAAAAAATAAATGTAAGAAAGATTATCGAGTGCTATGACAACTGTATAATTTGGGTTTCCATAAAATACATGGATTATCTTGACACAATTACATATGATTTTGACTACAGACAAGTTAATACCACAGACGCTAGTTTTAATGTCTACTGAGTATCGTTTGCATCTTATTACCTTTTAACATCCATACCCCAAGTGATCAGCCATCGATTTTCTACTCATTCTATAGTCAGTGCATGTTATTGTAGTTTGTGTGTTTATATCGACAAACATAGCTACATTTTACAGTGTGTGTAGTAGAAGCGGTGACATCATCATGTAAGTGTTGCCGGTGGCAGCAACTTCAACCTTAAAAACCGCTATTCAATCAGGTGAACACTGAGCACTGTGTGTGACCTTATAGAAAGTCAAAGATGACTCCAAGCTAGATTGCATCAATCAACGACATTTCGTATTCACCTCATGTGACCTTCAACTAAGTTAAACATGGCTGCCAGGTAAAAGTGTTGCAACGACCCTGTCAATCAAATCTTTTCTAAGCTCATTTAGCAGTATTTGTGGTATGTTACAGCTCAGGTAAACACATCATTAGTTGGGTCCCCTGGGTGAAAGGTCAAGAAACTTTAAATTTATAGGAGTTCATATTCCACATAACAGTATCCAGAGGGAGAAATCACATTAAGTTGTACAATGCTAATTTTATCTTGGAATCTAGTTTTAGTATTTTGAATAAACAAAAAGTCAGGTAAGATTCCTATCACTTTGATATAATATGAGCCTATCTTAAGTGTGTTAAATGGAATAGATTACATGAAAACGTGTGTAAAAAGTGTAATTCTTGCATTGTTTTAGATTGTCTGCTGGCATTGGCTTGGATTTGGTGTAGATAGGGAAAGTGAATGCTAAATCTAGAAAGGCTAGGTGTAGGAAGTGAATACCAAATGTAAACCAATGTCTGTACACAGGCTAGGTATAGGAAAGTGAATACCAAATCTAAGTCAATGTGTGTGGACAGGCTAGGTGTAGGAAAGTGAATACCAAATACAGTCAATGTGTGTGGACAGGCTAGGTGTAGGAAAGTGAATACCAAATACAGTCAATGTGTGTGGACAGGCTAGGTGTAGGAAAGTGAATACCAAATACAGTCAATGTGTGTGGACAGGCTAGGTGTAGGAAAGTGAATACCAAATACAGTCAATGTGTGTGGACAGGCTAGGTGTAGGAAAGTGAATACCAAATACAGTCAATGTGTGTGGACAGGCTAGGTGTAGGAAAGTGAATACCAAATCTAAACCAATGTCTTGCGATAGATGCTGTCACAAATAATCTCTCTCGAAAAGGTATGTCTTTAGTCTTGATTTGAAAGTCTCAATACTTGGTGCAGAGCAGACTGTGTTTGGCAGTTAGTTCCACAGTGAATACCAGTGTGTCCTCTAAGCCAATTTGACATGCCCCTGACACAAACAATTTCTGGTGACACACCAAAATTTGGTGTTCCACTATCTCTTACTATAATCCTATGTGGTGAGTCACAAAAAATCCCAATTTTTTCTCATTTTGACTCACAACAAAATTTGGCTATCATTTATTAAAATAGAGGGTACACTGGTGAACACTAACCTACAGTTGGCTGTATACTCATACATGTAGTAATACATATAAGGATTGAGAGATGTTAGTAAGGTCAGCAGCTGAGTATCATAGTATCATGAGAGGGTGGCTGGTAAAAGGAAATATAGATTTTCTAAAAGTCCTAAGGAGAGTTTTGTGAAACAATTTGAGCAGAGACATCCATCAATCAAATCAAAAAACTTTTACAAGACCAAAATCAATATATAAATTATTTATATTCGGTGGACTACGGGAATACCTGATGAGATGCTGAAAAGCACTTACGATTACTAGGAGTCTTTCGATTCTTCATGTCTCTGTCAAGAGTTTGTAGTTGGTGAATTTCCAGATAGGGGTAGGTGTCCTGATGGAATATGAGCTGCACATGTGAAATCAACATCTGCGATGTAGATAATAAGCAGAGTTTGTATCATATGATCCAGTTTTAATGTTTATGACTACATGCCTTAGTTTAGTTATAAGGGATTCAATAACATTCAAGTTTGTGCCACATAGTAGCTTTGAATAACAAACTCCCCCCCCCCCAAAAAAAAAAAAAAAAGAAAAGAAAAAGAAAAAAAGAAAAAAAAAGAAAAAAATGCTTCAGTTTCAGATACTGGCACTTTAAAGTCCCATATTTTGATTGTAGACACACAACACAGAGGGTACATGTGACTCTAGGTCATGTATTACTTCATATTCTTGCTGTTCACATTTCCTGCAATCGTGGCCTGGGCGCGCACAACAACACAAATGGTCAATGTATAAATGTAAACAGATGCGTCCCAAACAGGATAGGGAGCAGTATACATGCAGCAGGCAACTAGAACAAAAGACTACAACATTCCAACTATAGGGAACTAATAGCAGTGAAGTCATTTGCTCCAAAACCGAAAGAAAAGGTTTTCACATTCCTGCTATCATACACAAGTAAAGCCATAAAATAACTTAGTATCATTCTTTTGGATCAACTACTCCAATAGCTCACTTTCTTTCACGATAGACTATTCCACCCAGAATTTCTTATAAGAAAAATTGGCCTTCAAATATCAGATCATACCATAGATGTATTTGTAATACCAATTGCAATGGCCACAGGGATAAACGTATTGGCTCAGAGTAAAAGTAAAGAAGTATTTTTAGACAACTATTATCTCTTAAGTTTATTGATTGAATCTTCACTGACAGATAAGTTCGATAGTTACTGCTCCCGGAGCTTTGATATTTCTCTAAATAGTGATATTGGAAACAGTCTTGTAAGTTGAAGGAAATTAGTTTCAAGGAGTCTCTGATCTGAATGAGATCAAAGTCTTTCCACTCCACGGCCTTAAGCTGTAATACATGAGATAATTACTAGCATATTAACATACTGTTTGGGTAGGAAGTGAAAAGTACAAAAAGAGTTCAAAGATCGACACTGATCTTGTTTTATCCCTGCAGAAGAGGGTAGACAAATGATTAAACATTGGCAACTATAACTTAGTTGAGAGACTTTGCATAGTAAAGGAAGTAGGTTCTGTCTCCTTCATTTCCTACGCACTTATTGTCTCATTTGCCATCGTTATTAACTCTGCTAGGATTCCGAGATGTAAAGCTAAACACTGCCAAAGAACATAGGCCATACAGATATAAATTGTGTTGTATGAACTGTTCAAGATCTAAAAGGAACACTATGCAGATTAAAAATGTGTTGAATATACAGGGATGTAAATTTGTCGAACTTTGATGCATTTCGACATATAGTTCAAGTCACTTTTTTGCTGGGCTCAAAAAATTCAACTTTTGCATTGTGCCCAGTAAATGCTGTTTAAGAGAGATACTAGTAATCACGTGTGTGGAGCTAGACAACACAGACATTGGTAGCTATACCTTTCAGTAAGTGAAAATCACCATCTGAATGGATGTTGAACAGATGAAGGTCTTATCAGATTGGCCGATTATTAAACATGAAAGTAATTGTCTGATTGGCTGTTGAACAGGTGAAATTGATTACTGAGTGGATGATTGTCATTGTATGATTGGTTTAAGTAATTTAAATATGATTGTCTGATTGGTTAAAACATATAGAATCATTGTATGACAGAGTGTATAACATTATCTGATTGGCTGATGAACAGATGTACAACTTGTGTTACATAGCAATACTCAATACTTGTGTAATGTCTTGCCAGAGTGAAATATTCTCATTTGCAAATTGCATGTCCTCAAAAGCCACATTGGGAAATGTCTGTTATATACTAAATCTTGGCTCTGATAAGTACAGTAGACAGACAAGTTTTTTTCTATCATGAACTTGGACTTCATGCAACTATATCAGTTGAACATGAGTTCTAGATATAGTATAGTATTTTAGAGGGCACACTAACGACTTGACAAGTCTTACTGTACATAGTGGTACCAATCAACAAATTGAAAAATGTAAAGAAAAATTATCGATTATTTTTCTTTCTTATTTGTATCAATTAACAAAATTGAAAGATGTGAAGCATTCTTACCTTTTTTTTTCTTTCATTATTTTCAGCATTATCACCACAGAAAGAAGAACTATTAGACAAGATAGCCTCATTTCAGAGTAGTAGAATTAATGAACAAAGAGCCAGCCTACCTAAGCTGCCAGGTTTACGTACAGATAACCCAACAATGCTGGAACAACTAGTAACCAATGAATCTCAAGTGCCTGATGATAATTTCTTTGATATGCTAATGAGGTGTCAGGTAAGATATTTTCAAGTAGCTCCATTCATTTTATGTAACGGACCTGTTACAGTACTGTTGTTATCATTGTACAGTGTGCATTTGATTAGAAAATTCAGCACTGTAACATAACATAACAGGTCTGTTACAGTACTGTTGTCATTGTACAGTGTGCATTTGATTAGAAAATGCAGCACTAACATAACATAACAGGTCTGTTACAGTACTGCTGTTATCTTTGTACAGTGTGCATTTGATTAGAGAATTCAGCACTGTAACATAACATAACAGGTCTGTTACAGTACTGTTGTTATCATTGTACAGTGTACATTTGATTAGAAAATTCAGCACTGTAACATAACATAAGTCTGTTACAGTACTGTTGTTATCTTTGTACAGTGTGCATTTGATTAGAGAATTCAGCACACTAACATAACATAACAGGTCTGTTACAGTACTGTTGTTATCATTGTACAGTGTACATTTGATTAGAAAATTCAGCACTGTAACATAACAACAGGTCTGTTACAGTACTGTTGTTATCATTGTACAGTGTACATTTGATTAGAAAATTCAGCACTGTAACATAACATAACAGGTCTGTTACAGTACTGTTGTTATCATTGTACAGTGTGCTTTTGATTAGAAAATTCAGCACTAACATAACAACAGGTCTGTTACAGTACTGTTGTTATTGTACAGTGTGCATTTGATTAGAGAATTCAGCACTGTAACATAACATAACAGGTCTGTTACAGTACTGTTATCATTGTACAGTGTGCATTTGATTAGAGAATTCAGCACTGTAACATAACATAACAGGTCTGTTACAGTACTGTTGTTATCTTTGTACAGTGTGCATTTGATTAGAGAATTCAGCACTGTAACAACATAACAGGTCTGTTACAGTACTGTTGTTATCATTGTACAGTGTACATTTGATTAGAAAATTCAGCACTAACATAACATAACATAACATAACAGGTCTGTTACAGTACTGTTGTTATCTTTGTACAGTGTGCATTTGATTAGAGAATTCAGCACTGTAACATAACATAACAGGTCTGTTACAGTACTGTTGTTATCATTGTACAGTGTGCATTTGATTAGAAAATTCAGCACTAACATAACATAACATAACATAACAGGTCTGTTACAGTACTGTTGTTATCTTTGTACAGTGTGCATTTGATTAGAGAATTCAGCACTGTAACAACATAACAGGTCTGCTACAGTACTGTTGTTATCATTGTACAGTGTGCATTTGATTAGAAAATTCAGCACTGTAACATAACATTAAAGCCACCCTAGCTGCAACTGGAACATTTTTTGAAACTCTTTTGTTAGATACAATGAATTATTTATAATATTAAACCCTGAACAGTATTGAATCACCTGTCAGGTAAATGTATTTGTGAAGATGTACACATAATATGGTACAGTAAATCCAATCAAATTGAGTTTAGGTCCACTTCCTAAAATCATTACCCAAAACGCAAAAAGGGATTAAGCTAATACTACTTATGGGTATAGTCAATGTCTAATTAACATGTACAGTGTCTAATTATTGGTATTGTAACAACTTTCAGTGAATATATTGTTGGTTATCTGATCAATAAAGTAATACCCCTTACAGCTAGTGTAGATTTAATAGTGTGATATAATATGTATCATTGAAGGTGTGTAAATGAAAATACAATGAGCAGTATCAGCTTGCTAGCTGCATTTCCACGACTTTAATCCCTAAAATTCCATCTTACCGAATCCTGTCGGAAAGCATGCACTGAAAAGTCAACAATTGCAGTCCTTGAACTGAAAAAAAAAGAGAAGTAGAGTTTATAAAAGCAATTATATTGCTTTCTTTTACCTGCAGGGTTCGCGGATAGATGATCAACGTAGCAATCCACCACCCGCACCCAAGGCACCAACCGTTCCTGATGAGGACTTCTTTAATCTCATACAGCGACTACAATCAGGGAGAATCGAGGAGCAAAGGTCAATGCTTCCAGAAAAGAAAAAGAAAACAAATCAGAATAATAGTAAACAGTGATTTGTTGTCAACATTTCTTCTCTCTTTTCTTTCTTTTTTTTTGTATTTTTTAGACTGTAAAAAGGTACTACACATTGCATTAGTGAGCTCTCAAAATGAACCTTGTCCACTTTCAAGAGTTCTTAACATTCTAACATAATTCAGGTCAAACAAAGTATAGAATTTGCATATATTTGCATATTCATGAGTTGCATAATTTGCATATCTGAAGTGAAATATGAAGGAAGGAAGCTTTTATTTCATAAATGTTTGCTGTTTTGTTTGTGAATGATTTGCCTTTGAATTCTTTGCAGCTGTGAACATTTTCATTCCAACTATATGTAGTTCATGTATTATATTCTGAACTTTAACCTTAGTGTTCATGAGGTCACTCTAGAGGTCAACTCCTTCATGAATATGCAAAGTATACAGAACAATGCCTACTTCAAAATATGATTTGGCATGCCTTGTTTTGATCATGACTTTACTGTCATGGAGGGAGAAGCCTTGAAAGCATGGTTTTACAAGGTGAGAAGAACAAATGGTCACGATATTATGAACTACAGAGGGCGCACTAATGACTTAACAAGTCATACTGGATTTGTGACTTGACAAGCCATAGAGGGCGCACTCATGATGGTGGAAACTCGCGTGTAACAGAAAGGACACTATTAAAGAAAGCCTTTGTGAATAGCAAGATACTCCATAAAAAACTGTACAGGATGTATTGAGGGGACTTCACAGGCTATAGTGTTTTTGGTGTATTGAAATTTTACCTAAATTTTCCTGTGTACAAAGCTGCCTCTACAGTGGCATTGTTCATAATATCGATATTGTTACAGATGTAACAGTGCCAACAACTCATCCTTGAATTCAAGGACACTTCTGCTGTTACAGCCAGTTAGTTACAGATACTAGTTAGTAGAAAAAAAACGAGTCGCTGTGTCACTTTTTGATTTCCGTAATTAGACATACAAAAAAAAACAAATTTCTATTTTACCCCTAAGTGATTCCAGTACTTTTAAAGCTTCAAGTATTCTCATGTCTCATGTGTGTACATATTTGTGACTGTCAATACTGATTTGTAAAAAAAAAAAAAAATGAAAGAGATAAACACTTATAATCCCAATACAGTATTTGATCCATTCCAAATAATGGGTACAGCCAAAAAGTTTATGTACTGTTAAAACTTGTCTTAATGTACTCTATGGATTTTCCAATTTTTTTTTATTCAATTTTTTTTTTAATTGTACGAAGCATTCCTTTGGAGAAATAATAATTTAGTAATATATTGGGTTATATGGGGTATCTTATATCAGTAAAGCTAGCATAGGATTGCACTAGATATTTTAATATATGTTATAATATGTGCTTTAAAAGTTATTTCACGATATAAAAAATATGTTTCTGGCGTAGAGTAGAATTGTAATAATCATGTACCGATAGTAATTTAGTAAAACAACAACTCAAGATTAAAGCTCATTTTACCCATCAGCCACATTATCCTTAACAAGGAAATGCTCAATAAATACAGTCTTTAGAAAGAAAGGCCTCTTATTTACGAAAGTCGTTTTAAATAAAATAAAGATGACGTGAAAGTAGCAGTTCATAGTTTACCAGAAATTTGCATTTTGCAAAAAAAAAAAGAAAAAGAATGAGTTTGAAAAATTGAATTCCTCAGATTTCAGATTCCCTTAAAGACTTTCACAGAATAATATCCAAGGTACTAGTCATCGTTTTTATTATTCCCACCCATACCCCCACCCCCCGCCCCCACCCCTCACCCTCACCCTGACCCCATCTATCTCCACTCGACTTGGTGATTGTCAATAAATACCAATGCCTCTCTTATATTTTGGAAATCCAATATCGCAAAAGATAAATATAGTATTATTAATTTTGCTGAGATATAAACAAATTATCACATAACACTTTATTAGATCATAATTCAAGTTAAGATTATTATTTCCTTTGTGATGAAAAACTACACTATTTATATATTAAAACTAAAGTCTTTACCTCCTGGTAAATGAATAAATAATTTATGGATAACGATAGTATCTCAAAAAAAAGTCAGATGAGTTGTTCAGATGGGGTCAAGTTTTGTCCTGCTCAGACTGGTGCTTTAGACCTTGTTATGATTTCGAACACCAATCTGCTCTGGTAATGTTGACAAGCTGGGGTGGTGTGTATGTGTGTGTGTGTGTGTGTGTGGGTGGGGGGGTGGGGGTGTGAGGGTGTGAGGGTGTATATGTTTTCAGCCTGCTCAAAATAATAATTTAGTCCTGTATGGCCAACACATTCAATCATATGTAAATTGTCAACTAATAATTTTATCCAGCCAATATTTTGTCAGTATGGACCGTGTATTACTAACAATTGAAAACTGTAGACACATATACGACCACATTTAGGACATTTCTCAAATAATGTAAGGATAGCAAGTGCTAGTGAGCTCCCAAACATTCAAAGTCATTTCAGCTCAAAACTCTTTCCATCTTGTCCCAGACTTTCCCCACTGCCCTTTATCAATATATGCTGTGAAAATAATCAGAATTTATTAATGAAATTCAATGAAAATATATAATGGTCCAGATAGTTTGAGTTTGAAAATATGTACTTGTAATTAGATCCCCCCAAAAGAGATTATAGAGTGAAAAGATCTGTTAATTTTGTGTGATAGAAGTTTAATATTTTACTTTACGAGTGTAACAAAAGTGTTTGTGTGATTTTAGCTACAAAGCTAGGGAGCCATCTTTGTGGTGTAGGGTCAAAAAATAAGTCCCTGTGTAAATGGACAAATGATATCACTAATGAATCCACTATATTGGTTACGTTTCCTATGTTTTATAGATGACTTATGGAGTGGAAGTACACATACACTGTACAACCAGTGACAGGCAAGCATTTACAAGCTACACTTGTAGTTACAAACAGGAAAAGTAAACACATCAATTCGATTTATAACACTTGGTACAGCATGTTAGAAGTACAGAGACAAGTATAGCCTGATATGAACAGTTTCATGGTCTCAATATTTACCTGTACATGAAATATCAAGGGAACTTGAAATTCGTCTGTGAGTCTTAGCTAAAAGTTTTCTTATCAGTTGATGGAATGTAATATTTGTTTCTGTACATGCTGTGCAAAGTGTTATTAATCCAATTCAATTGTTTTCTTTCCCTGTTTGTAACAAGGTCCACTCATAAATGCTTGGCTGTCACTGATTGTTAGAATGTAGGGTAGACTGTAAGATACGTTGTGTCTCTCCGCCCCTCACTGATGTGTGAGGGTGCCCCATCACAGCGTACCTTACCGACACAACAGCAGAAATTGCACCAGACATTTCATTTGTTTTAGCTTCCTTTTTTACTTGAATAGATGAATGATGTAGTAAATTAAAAATACTGATAATTATGGAGGTGTACCATATTCCAGAAAGTCACTTTTATTTTCCATTGGATAATATGTTGAAAAGAAAAGTTATCAAATTATTTGCTGTAGGGTGACTTGTTGAATTGGTTTTAAATCATAAAATGCTGATAAATATAGGAGAACGAGTCCCTGTAGATTTTTGTCAAAAAATTTAACAATTTCCTTCAAAGGCATTAAAAAACGCATAAATTTGATGAAATATGTAAAAAGTATTATGATTATTGTATGTGTTTTAATTTCAATATGAATTTGATTGCCTGATTGCCTCCAAAATGAACGATACCTAGTGGTGCTGACAGGAGGCGAAATAATTAATGATGATGCGTTGCCATGGAGAATACGACCTTGTGTTGCCATGGAAACAGCAATATGTTGTTATGGGGATGATAAGCATGCAAATCACCATAGATTTTAAGATAGTTTTTATCGTGTATTTCTTTGTTGAGATGTCAATTTTTCGAGGGTTTATTTAGTTTTCATGTACCATTGCTAGGTATACATATCTGAAATCATGTGGACTAAATTATATTGAAAAAAAAGATAAATAAATCTTAGTGGTTATATAGACATGTTTTACAACTACGAAAGAAAAACAGTACAAGGGGCAGAATCCACATACATGATGTATCAATAATGGAAAATGTATCTATATTAATATAGATACAGTACTGTGTAGCCTGTCTGCCTGCTGGCCGACTTGAAGATTTTGTCATTGTGAGCATTCCCTCAATTGCTTGTTACAAGTGAATGAGTGACAGAAGTATATAAACCATGATGAATCCTTTAGTCTAGTCTACTGGCTGAATCTGTGACTCTACTATGCTCAGTCTCTGAAAGAGAGAATGAGTGTATAAAAACATTCATAGATTCACCCTGTAGACGAACTATGTACATGTGGTTTGGATATGTTGGGGGGGGGGGGGTATTATTTTATACAGTACAGTATCTGAACAGTACACGTTTCCTTTTTTGAGCACAAATTCATTCTATTTTAGTCTTGTTATTCACTATTACATGCAGTGTATTGCAAAATTAGTTATGAAATCACCCCATTATGCCCATTCTTCTATTTGTACAGGATGGACAAAACACCATTTGGAGAGTATTAAATTTCAGTGTAAATATATATCAATATGTTTTTAAAAATGTATTGGGAGAGTAGAAATTACAAATGAATGAATGAATGAATGAAATGTACAACAGAAATGTCTTTCCAAAGTGTTGGGTTTTTTCTCAAAAAACTTAATGTATATATCGACCACTAATATCCACTTTTTACAATGCCAAGCTGTTTAAAATATTACTTTCATTGTTATAAGAATTCTCTTTATTGCAAGTAGTCTGCAGTGTATTACATTATTATTCAGAGCATATCTTACATTATTCCTAGTTATTTCGTGTACCTGTAGAGACAATGCTTTATTTGCAAGTGTGAAGGAAATGACATAGAGTATGCCTCATTTATTTTGTCTTGAAATATTTCACAGTAAAATTTGGAGAAAACTTCATCATTTTGTGTGCAGGTCTTTATTTATGATGGATCAGCATTTTGCCTTGCTGATTCATGAATGAGTGATTTTGAGTGAATATTTTCATAGGGGGGACAACGCTAGAACATCTCTATATTTATTCACTAAATTCGTGATATGTACTACTGGTGAACCTGAAATTACTGTGTAGGTACTTTTGTATGTATGTATGTATGTATGTATGTATGTATGTATGTATGTATGTATGTATGTATGTGTGTGTGTGTGTGTATGTATGTATGTATGTATGTATGTATGTGTGTGTTTGTATGTATGTGTGTATGTATGTATGTATGTATTTATGTATGTATGTATGTATGTATGTATGCATGTATATGTATGTGTGTGTATGTATGTGTATATATGTGTGTGTGTGTATGTATGTATGTATGTATGTGTGTGTGTGTGTGTGTGATGTGTGTATGTATGTGTGTATATATGTACCTCTTGCATTAAAAACCTCTAAAATATGATTTACTTTGGCCATGGGTATGTGATGCTATTGGCAATACAAAGAAACTGACATTTTTCAAGTGTTACATAATAACACTCCCTTCCTGGTATCTACAGGGTTATTATTACACCGAACAGTCAGTGATGGGCTAACTAGTACCCTCTTTACTTCTTGCTTGCACATCACAGACATACACATGATATTGTGCAAGTGTTTTGAACATTCATTCTTGTAATAGTCCTATTGAAAATTCCCAAGTAGAATAAGTAAAGCTTACACATACATACATACATACATACATACATACATACATACATACATACATACATACATACATACATACATACACACACATATACATACATACATACATACGTACGTACGTACGTACATACATACACACATACATACATACATACATACACACATACATACATACATACATACATACATACACACATACATACATACATACATACACATACATACATACATACATACATACATACATACATACATACATACATCCATAAGATAAGATACTCGTCAGTCACAGTACTTTTGTGAGAGTTTGATGTGTAAAAAAAGTAAACAAAGACAATTATTAAACTTTCAGTGGAGTGCATATATGAACAGCAATAAAAAAAACAGAAGCATAAAATAAAGAAACAATGAGGGCGCCATCTGTATATCACGGCTACATCATGTGCAAGCATGCATGTGTATAAACTTGCATGCACATATATGTATATGTGTGTGCGTGTGTGCATGATCATAAAAATCTTGCAGAAGAACTATTGACACTTTCTGCTACCTCTGGCACAATGTATTAAGTAAATGTTGACCTTTAATAAACATTCCCCATCCTGGATACCTCAGATTTTAATAGTTCAGTTACCAATAAATGTACTGGAGACAAAATTACATGACAAACAGTCTAGTCTCTCTTATATTTTTATTCAATGTCAAAAAAAAATGGTGTTTTACATAATATGTGTACCAAAGAACTACAACATGCATAATTATGCATAGTGCAAATAAATAATCCATGAAAGTAAAGAAGTTAGAATTTGAATTAAAAACACACAACACTGTAAAATAGCTGTATAGTACATATTGCACAGTATATTTCTATTACAACAGCTGCAATAGGTAGAAAACGTCATTTTAAAACACACATGCGCAAGGATACAAGAACTTCTGCCTTAGTCCAGGTCAAAGGTCACAAAGAATGCAGCAGCATAAAATTATAATAATGTATAACAATATTGTAAAATGTACGTAACACTTTCCTACATTGCTCTCAAAGCAATTAATAATTGTAACCCCTAGCATGGACAAAGTGCACAACAGTCCAGTATACTTCCCTAACTCCCTCTAGAGAACAATCCAATTGCAGCCTTTATATTTAAAATGCATAGTATTAAATCCTTCACATAGCAACCTCTATCTTACAGATCTTCATTTAAACAATTTGGACACAATGATTAAATAAAATCTTACTAAATTACTGGATCATTCAGAAACGGATGGCTGTGATGAGACTCAAACCAGCAAATTCCAACCTGGCCATGCTAACGATTTATTTGACCATCATGACATTGCAAATGAAAATTATACAACTGGAATGTTTTAGAAATAGTTAACAAGAAAAGTAAGTTCTTTCATAACCAAGAAAACAATATATGGCATACCCCACTACTAGAAGGCATGCTGGTGTTACAACAATCATATCAAGGAAGATATTTCTGGAAGTGTACAATAATTCTAGGTACCTGCAATAGCATTTACCTCATGCTAGAGGGTCAAAATAGAACAAGGTTAATGCCTGTGAAGTGCGTGGAGCGGAAGTTATAGTATCAACCAAGAAATCAAATGTTGTTGTTTTTATGATGCGCCTAGGTGGTAATATTCTATTTCAGGTACCGAGAATTGGAATAATAACTAAATTTACACTGGATATTTAAAATCAACAGAAAACCAAGTTCTGTCAATAAATGCTACACATCATCACACATATTAAAGTTAAATTTTAACCCACAGAAAAAATCTTATAAAATCAGAAATATTTATACATGATTGATTGAAAATGTCTAGTCCACTTCAGAAAATTTATAGCAGCAAAATTCCTTCACCCGCAAAAGCAGGAAATATAAAAGTACCCCTTTTAAAATATAGATTTAAAAAGTATGTTTTATGTATAAAAGTACTTTTGAGGACAATTGGATTATATACATGATTATATGATGAAGTGAAAGAGGTATTTGTAAACAATATCACCTAACTACCGCATGCATGATTTATACACCAAGATATTTATAATATGGCTACGATCAACCACAATAAGATAACTAAGGAAAACTTGATAATATATATTTTAACAATAAAGAAATGTTAACCAGTGTTCTTTGGAAAAATTCTCACACGAGAGCATAAAGACCAATGGATACTTTATATTTACAGTCTCTGGTCTAAAGCTTGTGAAGGCATAGTCCCTTCTCAAAAATTGAGAGTTTAACATTAAGAAGCTAAAAATTACTGTCTCTCTACAAAGTTGGATGACTGTTTTGGTAGTACTTCAACATTATGTGGAAGGCTTTGAAATGCTGTGGGGAGGGGGTGTAATAGGACAACATGGAGTTCAGATATTTCAAGAGGGCCTTGCATCTTTACTACTTTGTTCAGGGAGAAGAGTTTAACGATATGAATGACTGAGTTAGTTATAGAACAGTTATGATATGTTATTGATTTCAGCACCTCAGTATACTTCAGGATATACTATTACTGAATGAAACAAAATCTACCAATATAACTTGAATACTTGAATAACTACAACTGCTTCATATTTTAACAGAAACGGTTGAAAAATTTGACATTTCACACTTTATATGTAACCACACATGTATAAATACATATCATTTATCTGCAAATAGAATATTAGAATAGAGGTAGAAATGTTCCCATTTAAGTAATTTTAGTACACGGAACCTTGCACACCCCAGTAACATTCATGTACTTAAGACAGGGTTGTCCACATAGCTGTACCAGCTCAGTGGAGCCACAGGGGCTGTACCAGCTATGAGTACACTAATATCCCTGTAACAGCTCTGGACAACACATTAGGTGTAACATACCTAAATTTGACAGGTGTGTAACCAGTGTGAAAACATCAATGTATTAAACATGGATGTCAAAAATAGCAGTGCAGCATAGGTTTTTATAACATCCGTGTACACAAGCTTAAGCCATCCTAATAATCTGCTTTCTTATGCTCAAGCCATCCTAATAATTAATTTGCTTTCTTATGCTTAAGCCATCCTAATAATCTGCTTTCTTATGCTCAAGCCATCCTAATAATTAATTTGCTTTCTTATGCTTAAGCCATCCTAATAATCTGCTTTCTTATGCTTAAGCCATCCTAATAATCCGCTTTCTTATGCTTAAGCCATCCTAATAATCTGCTTTCTTATGCTTAAGCCATCCTAATAATCTGCTTTCTGATGCTCAAGCCATCCTAATAATTAATTTGCTTTCTTATTCTTAAGCCATCCTAATAATCTGCTTTCTTATGCTTAAGCCATCCTAATAATCTGCTTTCTTATGCTTAAGCCATCCTAATAATCTGCTTTCTTATGCTTAAGCCATCCTAATAATCTGTTTTCTTATGCTTAAGCCATCCTAATAATCTTTCTTATGCTGAAACCATCTAATAATTTGTTTCCCCTTTTGCCTTAAACAATCCTGATATATGCTAAGCTTGCATATTGATGATAAGCTAATTCATTGAAATATATAATTTTCTCCCAAGTGGTATCAAATAAACAGCTGTATTGAGCAGCACCAAAAAGAAGATAAAACTTACTTCAAAAAAAACATGTAAAGATCAAAGGATATCTGAAATACAAAGTACCCCATCAACAACTGCAATATTGCATATCTTGGATATTAAGCAATTAAAATACATATTAAAATAACCAGATCAACTGGTAATTGCTAAATTCATACTAGCAATATATTCATTCAATGTGATGATTTGCATGGATAGATAGATAGATAGATAGATAGGTTTGTTTTCAAAATGCTTTTACTAAAACCTAAAAAGCAGATTTCATAAGTTTGTACTCTTTGAATGAATGCCCATTCTTACCTACATATCATTCATGCACTTTGGTCTTACAGTAATGTAGGTTTTTACATAATTATAAGATAACACTTTTAACTTTAAAAAATAATTGATTTTGCTGGTTGCTTCAATGAATTATGCACACTAATTTTTTTCTAATAATTCCCAACAATACAATTGCTCACTTCAACAGAAAGCTTTTCTTCATTCACATGAAGGTAAAATTGGACTGGTTATATGTAGATGTGGTCAGATTTAAGTCCACAGACTTACAAAAAAATTACTGGAAAACTACTCATATACAGATAATACATGTAGTATTATGTCTAGAAATGATTAACATTTCTTCTCTCAATGTCATCACTCACGACAGATATTCATGGACTGGATTTGAACTCCCTAGGCTACCCAATGATGTATCTACTTGTTGATTTCACACTACTGTGACCCCTCTAGGCTACTCAATAAACATCTAATAATTACATTGTATCAACCCCTCTAAGCTCCTCAATAAGGCATTTAATCATTACATTGTAGGTCAGTGGACCATGTACCCTCACTGCTACTCAAGAAGTTGTTACACTGTATGTCACAGTACTGTGAAAACTCTAGGCAACTCAATAAAGCAGCTAATCATTACACTGTATGTCAGTGGACTGTGAGCCCTCTAGGCTATTCAATAAAGCATCCAGATCAGTTTCCATTATTTTCAACTGCATTTGAAGCAATTCCATCTCCGTTCGTTGACTAGTATATTTTGAAAGAAGTGCTGGAAAAAAAATACAATGTTCATATCAATCACATCATACAATCTCGTGTCATACTTATTCACATGTATTTCTTTCACTGTCCTTGTAGGTGACGATTAGTCAATGACTAACACATGATATCTACTAAGTTCTCTATACAATTTATCAAACATGGAATAAACATTATTTGACTTCATCTTCCCATTTTTACCACAAATGTTTTACATGATGATTAGGCCTAAAATACAATTGTTTGGTTCTGGTTACCCGACCCCACCAAGGTTTTCACTGCCAACCTGAACATTCTTTTATGTATTTGCGAGAAAAAAATGTTGTCAATATTTAAGTTAGAAAATATTGATTAATTATGTATGAACCTAGGCTAGTGGCGTGTATGAGGGCACCTATAGTGATTAGCATAATGTATGTGTCCAGTAGCTGCATATTTGCATAATTTATGCAGTAGTTACTCAGTCTCCAGAACTACAGAAGGTGGTATCAGTGGGTCCGGTAGTTTGAAAAATGGAAGATACTAAGCCATTAGAATTTATAGAATCACCACTCGACACGTCAAATTCGTCTGGACAGACTCCAATGAGCGTTAGGCCAAAGGTTAAAGGAGGTAAAGGACGGGCAAAAGGTGGTGCGAAAATGCAGTACACCAGATCGTCCACAAAGATGGCCGCTAAGAAACGCGAGAAGGAGCGGGAAAGTCCATTAGACGGTTCAGATCAGTGGAAGGAAAATACTGACTCAACATCTCCATCAAGAAGGGAGAACTTGCTGATGAATGAAACAGTGGCTCTGGAGAAGGAGATTGCGGATTTGGAAGAAAGTAAGCGTATGCAGAACCTCCAAAGGAAGTTGGATGATTTGAAAGTGAAAAGAGATGAACTCGCTTCACCGAATCACATGGCGAACAGTCAGTACTACCAACAGAGAGATGCTACGACCTACGGATCCGATTTTGTACGCCTTTACAGAAGTACACCAGCAGCATATGGTTTCAACAACCCACATATTACACAGGCAAACCTTACCATGCCAGATTTAAGACGTATGGCCCAACAAGATCAAGATTTGCAGTGGAGTTTGAGAAGTGCAAACGATAGCATTGGTATGTGGGGTCACCAGCCTGGAAATCAGACCGACGGACTGCACACGAAGGCGGGAAGTCCTGTGAATGAACCGTACAATACACCAGGTACGTCCGTTCCTTCGGGGAAGCAGTCGGTTAGATTTCGCACTCGTGCTGATTGCACCATAAACACAGTTCTATGGCCACATCTTTTCGTGAGGGCAAGGGTTTTCACCGGTGTGTCTCCTAAGTATGATGATCTCACTTTACCCGAATTTGTCGATGGCAATTTGTCAGTATTAAATTCACCGGAAGTAAGTAATGCAGAAAAGCATTATCGTCATTCACATCTACAAGCATTGATGAGAGATGCTACTATTTTCCCATGGGATGCTATTCTTAAGTTGCATGCTGCATATTTAATGGACATCGAAGCTGGTATCAGGAGATGGGGTGACAGTTTCGGGGACTTACGTGAACAATATCTGTTGCCGAGAATGTCGGACGTTAAGAGAGATGAGTCCAGCCCACAGAAACAAGGCGGCAACAAGCGTAAACAGAGTTCGGGACAGAGTAACACTAATCCGTGTTTCAAGTACCAAAAGGGAAGATGCGACAATGAAGATTCGTGCAATTTCCAACATGTTTGCGAGTTATGTTTGAAGTGGAGGGGCTTGGTGGCTAAACACCCAAAACAGGAGTGTCCATGGCAAGATAAACAGTACCGCGATGATCATTCTAAGCAACTAAATGAGGTAATAAATGGCAAAGTCATTAGGAGACAATCAACAACTGATATTTCGAGTTGTAGAAATGATTGTACTACAGACATTAGTACTAAGAGAAGTGTTACTAGTATTTGTAGTAGTGACTCTCGTTCATTAGACCACCCAGATACTTCAAGTTCTATGGTTTGTAATATTTCAGTAATAGAACCAAATCTAAACAATGTAAATGCAGTTGCTGAATCACAGGTTGATAATGTGTTTTCAGGGAAGCCTGATTTGGAAGTCACTTCATCTTTTAAAGTGGCTCCGCCATATGAGAAGTTTCAGAGTTGTACTGAAGGAGAAACATCAGGTGATCAGTCCTATGTAAAGGGTAGTGATGATTCAATTGAAGGTTTATTAGATAATAGTGAAGCCCAGTGTTTTGATTCAAACTTGGGAACTAATGATAGTTCTAACACAACAGCCAAGATTATTCAGGTTTGTTTACAAGATAAGGTAAACATTACAGGTAATAATAATAATAATGATGATGATGATACAGGCATAAGGGATGGGTTTGATAATTGGTCACCATCATCACCTATGAACTTGCAACAGATTATTGAGGTGCATACAGCAGTGTATAATTCAGGTGTTCCAAATTTTCAGGGCTGTAAAATCCCAGTACCTTCTACATTAACCATTCCAGTGTGGCGAGCTAATTTGCAAACTTACCATGACAAAATAGTCTGTGAGTTTTTACAGTATGGATGGCCCATAAGTTATTCACACACAGAGTTACCCACTGGTTCAAGTGGTAACCACCCATCAGCATACAAATTTGCTGACCATGTGGATGACTGGATCTATAGAGAGGTTGAATTGGGTGCCACTGCAGGTCCCTTTGAGCATAACCCCCTCTTGGTTAATTTAGTAACTTCACCAATACAGACGGTGGAAAAACAAGGGAGTACTACCCGTAGGATTGTGTTCGATATGAGTTACCCAAGTGGGTGCTCAGTAAATGATGGTATACCCAAACATTTCTATCTAGGAAAGCCATTCCAGTTAAATTACCCATCCATTGATTCACTAGTTGATATTGTGGTTGAGAAGGGTAAAGGTTGCTTGTTATTCAAACGCGATTTGAGCAGGGCATACAGGCAGTTGCCGGTTGATCCGGGTAATTATCACCTGCTAGGTTATTCATGGAGAAATCTGTTGTTCTTTGACTTAAAATTGCCTTTTGGTTTGCGCACAGCAGCACTTGCATGTCAGCGAACCACTGATGCAGTAACGTACATGTATAATAACCAAGGCTATCAATGCGTCAATTATTTAGATGATTTCGGGGGGGCTGAAACCCAACATAATGCTGATAAAGCATATCAGGTACTTGGAGATCTGCTGAGAGAGCTTGGCTTGCAAGAATCAGAAAGCAAGGCAGTTCCACCATCTCCAGTGATGACATTTCTTGGTATTCAAATCAATACTTTAACTATGACACTAGAAGTCACTCCTGAAAGATTGAAAGAAATTGAATACGAACTGAATACGTGGTCTGATAAACGCAACACATCACGTAAAGAACTCCAGTCTTTAATCGGTAAATTGGCATTTATAGCAAAATGTGTGAAACCAGGAAGAGTTTTCTTGGCTAGACTGCTCGAGGTATTACGTAGTATTAGTTCTCCAACCGTAAAAGTTCCACTAACACCAGATTTCATGGCTGACATCAATTGGTGGAGTAAGTTTCTAAGAGTGTTTAATGGTATATCAATGATAAATGTTGCTGCCTGGTCTGAACCAGATTCAATTGTTGCAAGTGATGCATGTCTCTCAGGTTGTGGAGCAGTTTCAGGAACGGAATATTTTCATGTAGAATTTCCACCCTTTGTGATCCAGAGTGAGCTACATATTAATGCTTTAGAGTTACTCGCAGTGACAGTTTCAGCTAAGTTGTGGGGAAGACAATGGAAGGGGATGAGATTGCAGATTGCATGCGATAACCTATCATCAGTCTTTTCCATAAATAGTGGTCGTTGTAGGGATAATTTCATGTTGAAATGTCTAAGGGAGTTATGGTTCATTGCAGCACAGTGCGAGTTTCAGATGCATGCAGTTCACATTGAAGGGAAGGATAATCGTTTGCCAGATCACCTCAGTCGTTGGCACCTGCACCAGTCGCACAAAGACCAAGCTTTGCAATATATTCACTCTAGGCAGTTGGTTGAAAAAACTGTGCACGACGAGATGTTTCACTTTATTCATGAGTGGTAATCTGTTCTCTTCCAGATGACAGGCAAGAGCAACTCAAAGTGTTAGACTACCAAGTAAGGAAGATGCAGGGTACAGCATATTCAGCAGGTTCCTGTCGTAATTTTCACTCGCAGTGGAAATCATTTTTTCTGTTCTGTTCATACTTCAGATTGAAACCATTACCATGTACCACTGAAACCCTTTGTCGTTTTCTGTTGTTTTTGAGTCGTTCAGTCAAATCTCAAGGTACATTACATAATTATGTGTATGCAATAAGGCTACTACTTAAGTCAAATGGGTTTCCTACCACTGTTTGTGATGATTTCTTCGTTAAATTAACAATTAAGGGTTTGAGGAGGGAAGTTCTAACACCTCCTCGTTCAAAATTACCAATCACACCAGAGATTTTGTTGGCGTTGTTCAGCCATCTTGATATCGCTAAACCATTAGATGCCACGCTTTGGGCAGTGTTTGTAATTGGCTTCTTTTCCTTCTTCAGGAAGTCAAACTTAGTACCAAAGTCAACAACAGAGTTTAATCCAAACAAGCATTTGTGTAGGGGTAATATTGCTGTCAATGCCCATGGCCTAGTCATAGGTGTGTCTTGGTCGAAAACCATTCAGTTTCGGGAACGAGTTTTTACAGTACCATTGGCAAGGGTGCCTGGGTCCCCCCTGTGCCCCCTATTTGCATACATTAATATGTGTAAACAGATTCCAGGTGGAGCTTCTAGCCCAGCCTTTTTGATTCCACAGGGTCAGAGGTACACCACTCTAACACATGATAGCCTTGTATCCCATTTGAAGGGTCTGCTTTCGAAGTGTGGCTATCCAGCTCATTCCTACTCAGGTCACAGCTTCCGTAGGGGTGGGGCTACCTTTGCCTTCTCTGCCAATGTCCCAGGGGAGTTGATCAAACTACAAGGGGATTGGAAATCACAAGCTTATTTACGCTACTTGGATGTTCCATTTACAAAACGTTACCAAGTATCTTATCTTATGAGTGCAAAACTGACCTCTGTTCATCATAAATAGATAGAAGGGCAGTAACTAATGATGGTAATCTTGATCATGTTTTCAGCAAACAGCTAATATTTCACAAGTTTCTCACCTTTCAGACTGAAGGGTTTGTTCCTCTCGTGTTTGGCGGTGTTTGGTGCCTTTTCTTTAGGGGGCTGCACATGTTGTTCCCTAGCAGCTAGTAATAAAGATTTGATCATTTCCGCCAAACACTTGTTTTGTTTTGTTTGTTGAATAATTTTGTCAATATTTAAGTTAGAAAATATTGATTAATTATGTATGAACCTAGGCTAGTGGCGTGTATGAGGGCACCTATAGTGATTAGCATAATGTATGTGTCCAGTAGCTGCATATTTGCATAATTTATGCAGTAGTTACTCAGTCTCCAGAACTACAGAAGGTGGTATCAGTGGGTCCGGTAGTTTGAAAACCCACCCACCCACCCATGAAGCAATGTATTTTGTTAGTTAGTTGGCACGTCAACCTTGTATGTGATTCAGCATCCAGCTTTTGTAATGTGAACCTTTGTTTAGCATTCCATGGCTTGTTCAGGTACTAATAGGTGCCTTTTCTTTAGGGGGCTGCACATGTTGTTCCCTAGCAGCTAGTAATAAAGATTTGATCATTTCCGCCAAACACTTGTTTTGTTTTGTTTGTTGAATAATTATAAAATCACGAAAATTGTGAAGTCTGCAGAAATTGACATCAACTTAAAAAGACAACAGAACTGTTCTTCCAATTGAGTATAAACCTCTAACTGATATAATGATGTAAACAATGTATAATAAAGTAGCATTATGATACGACAAATGTACCATATTTGGACATTATATAACTGACCCCAATAAACATCAACTTATCATTGGGCAGAATTCACTGATTGATTACCAAAGAATTTGAAACTGCATCTCAGGACCTCATTGAGCTAGACGAATCTTGAGATTTGATGCCACAGATAGCATTGCAACTAATGGATAGCATACTTACCATTGAGATCTTCCATTAACTTGGCATTAGTAATGTCACTCATTAAATTCCGAGCTGAATCACTAACGCTCTTCACCTGTTGGTGCTGTGATACTATTGTGCCATATGTACCCCCTATATCTTCATTGACTTTCACCTGATTTTCAGCATTAGTTGTGTATTCCTGTTGTCGAAAAAGAAAGAACAGCAATGTCAGTGTGTTTTTGGTATATGTTTTCATCACATTTCAGACCAAGGAGGGGATACCTGGGAAAAGTTACTCTGTTTCCATATTTCGTCATAATTCAAATGGTAAATTTGTCCCACTATCTCAAGCCAGGGTCTACATACATTTAAAGTGACACATTTCTAGTACATTAACTTCTGAAATCATTTACAAATTTCAAGAAAATGCTACCTACTTTGATTCAGTTTCCTGGAGTTGTTGTGTGGTAAACATGAAGGTGTCACCTCCCACAAAGATTTTGTTGTGTACTTTATATCTCATATTGTCAACAAAAAAAGTTTACTTTTCAAGCAATGATAATTTTTCAACGTTTCTATTAAATACAATGCATGCTAAATGATGTCAGGACTTTTGAGGAATCTTTAGAAATTCCAGAACTTTCCAGTGACAAATGAACCCTCAGGCAGATTTTACCCCCTCATAGACAAAAGCTCCAGTTATACAATCAAGGGTATTACCGTAAGGCCTTGGGCTGCGTTGGCCGTGGCTTGCTGTGCAGCTGATAATGCATCTTCAGCTTGGCTTAGTTTACTAGAAAAACACTCGTCTGTGTTGGTAATGGTAGTACGAATCCCATCAATACTCTTTGCTGTTTGATCACCTAATGCTTTCTGTTCATTTCCTTTGAGCTGCACCTATAACAAACCATGACATTGCAACAAATTTAGTAAAAGATACATATTTCAATTTATCCTGCCCAGTATACACAGCTTTCTCATGGAGTCAAATGTCATCCCTCATTTTAACCTACTTTATAATGACAATAATAATAATAATTATCATTAAAAAAATTTCATATAGCGCTTCCCACAGAGCTCAAAACATTTACAATGCATGGTATGCATCTATAACTGCTCACTGGCCCTTTACACTTACTCAACACCCTGGGATGCATACAATCCATCCAATCGATGTATTAAACAACTTTAATTGATGAGCAAAACATACACAAGTGAGAGGTGTAATGTAACATACCTTGTTAGCAATATCATTGATGTTAGTAGAATTAGCATCGGTTCCGATCATGCTTTGTTCAGTGGCTTGTCTTGTGGACTCAGCTTCCAGTATTGTATTCTGAGTGTCCTTGACCAAGTTCAAGGCCGACTGAGCAGATTTCCTATCATGAAAATATTATTTACAATAGTAATGATGATAATGAACTATAGAAATATATAATAATAATAATCATAATGCAAACAATAACAGAATTTATATCATAATAATCATATGTTGCATTGCACTTTCCCACAATTGAAATAGTGCGATCCTAGCATGGACCTAGAGTGGTACAACCTATTAAACTTCCTCAACTCTCTATCGAATTTACAATACATGCTGCAAGCAAGTGCACAAAATTAAATCCTCAAAATATCAGATATTCAGATTAAATTCAATGTTCCAATTTGTGTCATACTTGTTCAAAAATTTGGATGTTATTCCTTAATTGTTATAATTCAAATGTAAGTGAAAGCTACAAAAATACAAATCTCTGAACACAAGAGTTAAATGAAAAAAGTTCAACTTACTCAGCTTCCAAGGAATTATTGAGTGCTCTTATAGCTTCATCCAGAGTGTTCTGTGCTTCTTCTCGAGTGTCAGCCACGGCTTGTGCTGAGATATCTGTACTATTAATGACTTCAGCAATCGCTACCATTTCAGAGACTGGACGGACACTCTTTCCTACTACAGTTGTCGATATACTCTGCATTTGTATGTTTTGATTTTCAGCATTGGTGAGTTGTGAATAGGTATCCAGGACATCGCTGTAGTATCCTGTCATTTTGTCCTTGGCACCTGTTGCTTCATTCTAAAAGCAATTATAACATACAAGTTCAGTATCTGAAGTACATGTACCATGATTGTGTAAATGCAATATGATGGGGAATCCTGACAAAGCAGGAACTTTGGTAAAACTGGCATAGTTCCCCACCTATAATATCATTGTGTTATTATAAAGAACCCAAGTATTAAAAGTGACTATAGATTTTAACTACTGATGTTGTATACTTCAAAAAATTTCATTTTAATAATAAAGGTCCAACAGCTTTAACTAGAATCATTAACTAAACTAGAATTATTTTTCAAAATATTATGTTCACATTTCCAACTTTGATTATGTTTTGTTGCACTTACACTGTTGCAGAAGCATGTATGATCACCAAGTGATCAAATTCTCCCTGAATCCCACAAATTTATTGACAAATGATTTGGACTATGCTTACTGTTTACACATGGATGTCAAGCCAGTGTACACGGTACACTTGAAATTTACCTGATAGGTAATTCAGAAAATTAGAAGGATTGCAATATTTCCAGTAAAGATTTGATTTGGTCAAGTTGTCAATGGTCTAAAAAGTATAAGTTAACAAAATATACCAACAAGTTACAGCTATTGAGATTTTAGTTGCTGACGGGTATTCAATCATTAATCATTGTTTTATATGAGCCATGACTCCAATGAATACAAATGTAAAGAGCACTGTTGAGTTTCTGTCGTATCTTTTACGATAAAGTACCTGCAGGGATTAACCTCACCTCCATTCCACTAAAAACTGATCTCATCTCAAAAAGCACCTAACAATCATGTAGTATACAGAGCCATGTTACACAAAGACGAGAGGGATGAAATATAAGAATATCCTACCATGTATGTTTGTGTAGCATTTTGTGCTCTCATTGATGCCGCTTCAGCACTACTGGAGTTGAATTTTGCTATCTGGCTTTCATAACTTTTGGTATTGGCTTCCTCTCTCCGTATTTCTCCCAAATCGACTGCAAGATTAGCTGAGCTATTAGCACTGTTAGCTTGAGAGTTGGCTAGATTCACATCAGTCTGTACTTCTACAACTGGAAACGCTGTCTGCATGGTGTCAATTTCAGCAAGTCGCTCTGTGTTTTGGGCATACTCATCAAGCAGTATTTGATTGCTGTAAAGTGAGGTGGCAGCTTCACGATCATCCGCGACAACTTCGAGTGTATACAGCAAGTTTGTCACCTCAGCTGTTAATTCCTGTACACGGGTGTTTGAGCCAGTGACTATGTTGTACATACTTTGGATGTTAAACCATGATGTGTTGGCTGTACGGTAGAGATTTTCTTGACTAACAAGAGGGGATGCTAGGTCTATCTGAATTTGCTGAGCCGTTTTATAGACACCGTCTTGCACTTGAACACTGCCAGTAAATGCTGACACTTCAGACAATCCTGTTGTTACGTTGATTTCCTTGGCTTCTATCAAATCCAATATATCAGTAAGATTAGCCACTTCATACTGGATCTATTAAATTCAAAGAAAGGAAAAGAGTGAGAAATGTTTATGTGTGTGTTAGTAAATTGGTGGGTATATTAAACTGCTGTTCATGTTTTCCATACACTATAATATTAACAGCACAATTCAAAGTAACAGACTAAAAACCTGGCAATTATTACCTACAGGTACCGTGGAAGGGAGGTTATGTTAATCAAACAATATGAAAATGTAATATACATTCACTCTATTCATTACAACACTTGTGGGCAAAAAAGTTCATAATACATACATTATGAGTCAAATAGCAATGAATCTAGATGACATTTTTCCAGAATGGTATTTCAATAAACTAGATCTAACATAACCCAAAGAAGTAGTGTTACTGCTTTTTCTCCGACTGGAGGATGTAAGTCAAACTGTACTTTTTATCACAAAAGGGTAATAAATTGTTTGCATTTCTCTGACGACTAGATGGTGCTAAATTTGTTTGCATGACTCTGTCACTGTAGGACGCTATTTGGTTTGTTTGTTCCCTATCTCTAGAGGGTGCTAATTTGTTTTGATGTTTCTGCTCACTATATGGTGTATCTCAGTCATGTACTTGTGGTTGCTGCCAATAGTGGTACTATGATCCTATAACTTGTGAATGCTTACCTTTTGAAATCCTTCCTCTATTTCTGCCAATTTAGCTGATTCCAGTATAGCATCACCAATGACTTCTTGTGCATAGGAAAGATTACCTTTGATGTACATGATGGTTGAATCAACTGTTTCTACAGACATATTGTTGTAATTCTTTAACAAAGCCAGTGTAGTTTCATACTGGACAGTGAGTTGATCACCAACTTCCTGGATGGCGTCTGCCCAGTTATAGAAACACTCCGGACATGGATTACAGTCAGGCCACGGACCTAGCAACAAATCAAATGTTCAATTACAGACCTAACAACAAAATAAGGGAGAATTTAAGACCTAGCAACAAATTATTTCATTTCCCAATGCTTTAAATCTTTTTGAATAATTAATTGAATATTTTTTACAATAGAAAGGGAGCTATAGAAAATCAATAAATGTTAAATGTTAAATATTACGCGTTGTTAATTATAGTGAAATGTTGATTATATAATCACTGTGAAGAATGTACTCAATGGAAGTACGAGTTTTTTTGGACAAGAAAAGATGTTCGTTGAAACAAAATGTTCAAATAATGAAGTTTGAGTTCTACAAAAAGGTTACTCTGTACAAAGATTTGCAGAGCTCAATTTTCTGACATAGAAAACACCTACCTGTAAATACTTCTTCCACGTATGTATTGTCATCTGTTGATGAGGAAAAATAGGGTTGTCAACATTAGGAAAAAATATATGTTCTGAGTTGTGAACTGCATGAAAAGATATGATTCCAAAGCAAGGAAGCAAAGTCCTTGGTTATAATATTAGAATGGTACTTAGAAACTGATCTAACTGCAAATGGATCATTTAGACACTGTTGGTTACCACAGATATAACCAGAACAATATAAATTCATAAATTGATGATTTCAGAGCATATAAACATACCTTCCCCAACTCTTCCACACTGATCACATGTCCTACCAGCGATAGTTGGTTTGTTACAGTAACACTGTCCTGTTACCAACTCACAGCTGATTCCAAGAGAACCATTCACATTACAGTCACATCCTGTCGATGTACAAGAGGCAACACAAATGTTAGAAATTCATTCAAAATTATTCACATTGATCAAATTAAAATTTCTACTCACAGTCAAAAGATTTCTTGGAAGTGAATCCAAAATTTTTGCTGACGTCTCTGAGCTTCCAAGAAATGTTTCCGACTCTGTGAGTAGATATTTTCATTTGATACTGTGAACCCTGAGTCCATGAACATTCATTCTGATTTTTGTTCATGTCCTATTTTGTCCTTACTTTAAAAAATATATTTGGTCATATATACAGGGCTTAAATTTAACTTCCATGCTTGGTGATCAGATGTAGATGGTATTAAAATTACTTTTTCGACTTCAATTTGCTACAGTAACTTGTTTTCATTGGTCTATTAAACATACTACCATATCATAACTTTGATAGTCTATAAGTCTATGTCACTGCTGGAAACTCAGCCAATTATGAGCTCTGGCATAATGTACAAGTATAAATTAAAAATATGTAAATGATGCAAGGACTGGAACTGAAAAGAAGCAGGTTTTGAATACATGCATGTGTTGATATCCAGATTGCATGTCTTTATATCCAGATAAAAGTAAAGTGACATCTATAGTAAATACTTTTTCTAATGTCATCTCAGATTAAAGTTTGGTTTTAAAAGTCACAGGTTTTAAAAACCACACAATATTAACTGCTTTAACAGTTACATTACATGCCTAGCCTGTGTTTACTACTTACCAACACAACCAGCACTGATATCATAAAAACCATCATCACACTGATCACATTTCAGTCCTGTAGCCCGTACATTACACTCACATTGACCATGTGTCTGAAAAAACAACCCAGAATGATTTCAATTCTGAGTAAGGCTTAGTTCATGAAGTCAAAGGAAAACAATTAGTAATGGAAATCACTTTAAATGGAGAAATGAGGCAATTGGAGTTTTTTAATTTTTTTTGGTTTTGAATATATCTTGTACTCATATGTACTTGCCCATGGCAAACTTGGATTAACATTTGGGTCACAAAAACAGCATTTAGCAGAGATTTATAAAAAGTTGGTCTGAACAAAACATTGATACTTGCAGCTCCACTGATATGATAGTACTAATGCGAGAATAACTGATTCACATACGGATTTTTCATTCTCTAAAACTATTTCCTTGAAGTCATGTCAGTTTTTTCTGTTATCTGCTGTTTTCATAGCGTATAAGTTTTACATTCATGTTTAAAGTACAACTTAGGAGGTTTTTATCATTCTAAAATCAACAATTTTTACATTTCAATGATAGAAAGACAGTTTTTTTTTACCTCATTACATTGCCACTGACCATACACAGTACCAATTATGTGACAATCACATTCTGTACAGCCATCACCATCATCAAATCCCCAACTTTCTGAGGCACACCCCGTACAACGGTTACCGACTACATTAGGCTTACATATGCAAATACCGGTGTCCTGACTACAGTTGCCATAGCCACCAACTGTATCACAATCACAGGCTGAAAGAAAACAGATGGAGTGGCAGTGTTTTTGTTGAGCAGTATTAAAGTAGATGAAATCTACTGGGGTTCCCATGTCATTTTACCTGAGTTCCCAAAATTACCATAGACTCTATGGGGGAAACACTACCATTTTACCCCTATCTCCCTTTTTATTACCAGGGTTCCCCAATCTTAGCAAAAACACTGGAGTGGGGTCAGAAGTCATGCCATCTGAGTTTGTAGTTGGGTAATTTTGCTACTATTAAAAGCCAGCTGGTATAAATTTCTTGATGTATTAACTTGGCCACATCACATCGGTTTAGACACTGTATTGTTAATTTTTAGGTGATATGTAGAGCATGCTGACAGAAGTAAATTATGGTTAATGTCTCTCAAGGACATCAAGAAAATACAAAGCAGACAGCAAAGTAATGTCTCCCTACTTCAAAGATGGCGCTGACACCACACCTGTATGACTTACAATGGGTCAGTAGATAGGCTGTCACCTAGAGTCCTTAAAGTTAAACTAAAGGGAATAGTGAAAGACATGAGTTTAAAGGATGATTGACACTTCATTTTTGAGAACAAAATAAACCTCCCTCACAAAATTCTAATCACCGAACACAAACATGTCAACCAAGGTAATTAAGATAAAACTCTGAATCACTGATTGTGATCTAAAAGTTAGACTGGCAAAATCAAGACCTGAAGTTTGACTTACTTTGACAATCATCTATATTCCCCCAGTATCCAAATTCACAAACTTCACAGTGTAAGCCCTCTGTGTTGTTCCAGCATACATCACACTGTCCACTAACACTATCACATTGATGGGGACTTAGGTTACAGAAACATGGTTGACACTTTCCACCATCATTCTGTAGGTAAATAGACATATTAACATTAGTAAGTAAAAAATGGCATGACACTAGTCAAATAATGAAAGTTGTACTTATGTGCAAATAAAATTCATGCATAATTTATTTTATGTATGATCACTCAATCTGTAGTGTACACATCGCAATTTCCTTTTGGTTGTTACATTTACTGTTGTTTGTTCTTTTGTGAGCGCATCTTACATACATCTGACACAACACCATAGGTTTTCCTGAACCCAATCACATACTTATGAGTTGCCAACCAGAATCTGTCTTACAATATAACACTCAACATTCGAAATTGAAAGCAAGGGAACCACCAAACAATAATGATAACATCATGTCTGCACTCTATGCTTACTCTCTTTTCAAACAGAGCGCTCTGAAGTACTGTACCTGTATATTTCGACACATTACATGTTTTCATTGGTTGTGTGAATTCACTCAGTGCACTTGTGTGGCTCAGGAAAATCTATGGTATTGTGTCAGATGTATGTAACGAGCACTCACAAAAGAACAACCAACAGTAAATGTAACAGCCAAAAAGAAATGGGGATGTGTACACTACATCAGATTTTAATCAGATAGACCAATAAATCAAAGTAGTCAAGAGGATTACAGACCATATAATCAAGTCGACTGCAGCCATTTTGTGTTAAATGTTTGCCATAATTTTAACAATTATACCTTTCAGATATCAAATAAACTGTTGTAATTTACTGATAATTGCTTAAAATTAAAATTACAAACAACTGTCATCTGTAATAAAACATTACTTGTTAATCTTGCTACCTTTGAATATACCCCTATCCTTAAAAAGTGGTGCCTCACATCAAAATCCAATTTTCTTCCCACAACAAAAGTTTGTCTCTTATTCGAGGGCACATATTGATAGGTAAAGTGAGATAAAACAAAGAACTTACAGCATAGTTTTCTGGGGTACCATAGTAACCATCCACACAGACTTCACAATGATCCCCACCATGTCCCTCTGTACAACTATCACATCGGAATCCATCGGCAGCAGTCACATCCACACTACATGTATCTGAGAAGGAATTCTGACCAGCTGGTCCAGGACACATGCATGGCTGACAGTCACCTATGTACGATATAAAGAAATGAATGTTTCACTATAGGAATGTGGAGTCATGATGGGCAAATTGTTAGTGTGGCCAGCTTGGAATCGGTAGGCTGCAGGTTCGAGCTCCTCCCTGCCATTTGTTTCTGAGTGGCTAAAGTCCTTGGGCATGATTTGAACCATGATTGTGCCTCAGTCAACCCAGCTGTATAATATGGGGACCTGGTAGGATAGAGGCAGCAATGTGAATGCTTTAATCCTATGCGCTTATACTAAAATAGAGGTTGCAATGTGAATGCTTGTGTGGAGTAACCCACTCTTATTAAAAATGTAATTAAGGAAAAAGTGGATAGCGGTCACTTGACAGATAAAGAAAGGAGAATATAAATTTGTAAATAAAGGACACACACATTATAGACAGGAAATGTGGAAATGATTTAAAGCAAGTCAAGTCAAAACTCTCCTTGATCAGATTCTGATCAGAATGGGATTCAACACAATTGGACAAACCAATGTTTAGAATCTACAATCTATTCATTTGGTTGGTAGGTTGGATCAATGGTTGATGAAATCATGATTTTTACATTGTCATGTTTAATAAGGAAAACAGATCATTCTGCAGTGAACATTAATACAGGATTCCAATTTCAAAGTATTTTGTGGGCAATTTCTAGAATTTTGCTTGAATTGTACGGGTAAGTTTTTTTGATATTAAAAAAAAAGTTTATTGTTGGTAATGAAAATGTACTGTATGTGTTTCACTAACTTGACGTTCCACGTGTTGCATCTCCGTAAAATCCCGGCATACACACATCACACTGAGCACCAGCAGTGTTATGAACACATTCCAGACAAGCTCCTGTATCTGGATTACATCCAAGATCGCTGTGTCCATTGCAGTCACATGGAATACACTCGGAGAATGGTCCTGCACTGGGATCAGCTCTGGTGTAAGTCACTGCACAACTCTCACAAAATGTACCCTACAAAGAGATAACAAAGAAAAAACATTTCTTGACTTTGCTTTTCCTATCTTTTGTACCCTTCAATATATCAATCAGGTTGGTAAGATATACCCTCAACCAATTTGCCGTTCTAACAGAGCAAGCTGAGATGCAAATGATGCATAATTATTTTAGTTTCAGAACATAATACAATATACCTAATTTGCTACATAATGACAAGGATAGCCATCCCTTAAGGGTATGCGTAACCGCGACTAGATTATTTGTCATCATAAAATTGTTTCTCTTTTAAAACAGAGAAATCCATGATAGTATAACAGAACATCTAATTGTCCTTTGTACAATTGACTGTGAGGGCGCTGTTCTTCCTGTCTCCTTTGTATCAGTCATAAATAATGCTATTATACTTACTACATATTCAGGTGGACACACACAGTTCTCCACATTGTAGATAGGTGTCATTGGTGTAGAACTAACACTAGTGTTACTAGTAGAATAGTCTAGTCTGACAGCATACAGGTTACTACTCTCTTCTGGATTCTGTACAAATAAAACAACAACAAACACAAATATAAACAATTTCTTACTTAAAAATTCCCCTGTAACTTCAAAAATTGAAAGGAATTAGTACAATGTCGGAAAATTTTGAATTTTGAAAGAAAATCTCATATTTTGGCAATTAAGTTACCCAGATTTCAATATTCATAATATCATTATCTTTCATTCATACAGTACACATCAAATGATATGAAATTGATAAAAAATACTACAATCCAAATATTACTCGTGTTTGTGCCTTCGGCTCAGAAGTTCTCTGTCTTCATCATAATAATCTTTATCTTCAGTCATCTAAATAAAGTTCGAAAATTTGTTGAATGGTCGCCAAGGAGCAGCACCCTACTGTCCTATGTTGTTGAAGCAGAAGGAAACTGGAGTTTTCAGGAAAACCTGGGTTGTTCAGTAAGGTTAAAACTGAGCATCACCCTCTTTCATACAGAACTGGTTAATCTTTTTAATAAAACCAAGCCTGGGCAGGTTGGAGCGAACCCAGGCTATACAGGTAAGTGGTGTAAAGTTAATCACTTGGCCACCAACAACTTGATCATGGTGCACTAATGACCATCCAATGACCCTAAGGCAAAAATCACACTTTGACAGTTTCAAAGTATTTACCGTGGTGTATTTAGCTCTGATGTAAATATTCTTTATACCAGCAAGGATACGATAGAAGTCATCAAACGTTGGACTTGGACCAGTTTTACTCCCAAGGTGCCACTCGTCTTCAACTTCACTTAATGTATACTGAAACAAAGAATGCAATAAATATTTAGTTTTACCAAAGAAAATTAACATGAAAGTGAAATCTGGAATTAATGTCCCATTCACATACAGTTTGTATGAAATTTGTCATGTACATATTGATGAATCCACATCACCAATCCTCATTGAAAATTTTCTCAAACTATACATAGAATCATTCTTTGTCTTTTCCAGTTCAAGACATTTCCTTGGACCCAGGTTTTTATTTGCAGGGAACAAGTATCCACAACTATAATTTTCAAGTAATAATTGTTTTTTTAAATTTTCATATTAATGAATCTTATTATGTAAATTAGGTAATTTACATAATTACACTTTAGGATCAAGATTCATTTGAGAGCAACAAGTGTCCAAGAATATAAATTCTCAAGTAACAAGTGTATGTTACAAAAACTTAATAATTGGCACATATTAATGAAACATATATGTAAATTAGGTAATTTACATAATTATTACACTGTAAGCACGGGTTTTATGTTAGGGAAACGAGTATCCAAGAATATAATTTCTTTCAATAATTTACATATTAATGAAACATACAAATATGCAAATTAGGTATTTTTATATAATTATTAAAATTTGTAGAAATCTAAACCCACAACCCTGATTGGAAGTTTTCTGAAGTTGTGTAAAAGTGCACTGAATTATTGGTTGTTATATACTTTCTAGGCCTTTTCTTGGACCAATCTTTATATCTGAGAAAATTACACGATTACACAATCATACCAAATTAAAATATTTTTATATACTCACAGAGTATGTTGTTTCATTTGTTCTAGGATTGGCAGGTAGACTGGCAACCAATGGCTCATCAGCATAGAGACCAAATATGAAAACATCACCAACATCATCTGTTGTCTGGTTACTAAGCTGTGATTGGCTAATTGTGAAGGAGAACACCTGGCCATATGCTGTACGTTTATCACCATTATATGGAAATGATGAAACAAAGAAGAGTCCATCTGTGTTGTTTACTGGATCTGTCAATTTCAACACAAACCTGTAATGTCCAAGAAATTAAAAGATAAAGGCTACACAAACATCATTTTCAATATTCTCCGAAAGAATAAAAATGCAAACTGCAATATACAAGAGCTAGCAAGCTAAACTTAGGAATTTCATCATTTTAAACATTACAATTATACCTCTATTTGCTGTATTTTTTTATAGTCTCATATTTTGTTTGTCGCAAACCAACACCCCCCTCAAAATTACTAATACCCAGTACTACTGTAGCGTTTTGTTCTACTATCATGGACTGTTATTGTTCTACACTGTGCATTTTTAATTATTTGGAGAATGATATTTTTGAATTTGCCCTGCTAGTGGCTGGCAGCTACTTTCACTTTTGTTTCAAATTGATGTTACAAAAAGGTATAGCATTTGAAAAGAATGCTTAATATGGTTAGGATATCATTGGCACAGATATTTTTGGATTTGTCTCCTGGTTTGGTCTGCTAGTAATTGTCTACAAATTTTCCCCCTTACATTGATGATTCTTGAGCTACCACTGCGATATCTTTGACCTCCACAACAGTTCCATTGTCATAGCTGGTTGTACCAGTCCATCTGGGTGCCACAGCAACCTCATCCAGCAAAGACCAATCAGTGAAAAACTGATAGTAGTAAAAGTTCTGAGCTGTAGAACAGTTTGTAGCATGTCCAGAACATGTGCATGGTATGCAGCCTTTACCACTCCATGGACCAAACCCATAATAATCTATAACATAAAATTTTGGTTCACAAAATCAGACAAAAGAGCTACAATAGTTTGTATTGAATCCACATTTATAATTATGCTTACCCTAGGCATGGGTACAAACAAGGTGTTTGGAAACTTCATGGGGGGGGGGGGGTCTGGTATGAATAATTTCTTATTTTCGTCACAAGTATTGTGGGCCAACATACTTGAAAAAGTTGACAGATTTCACCTCCTGATAATACTTGGACTAATAACTATTCAATAAATTCAATCATGGTTTGAATATTCTTTACAGTGGGGCACACTTTCAGTTGTCCTGTCCAATATCAAGATTCAGGTATTTGGTAAAAAAAAGTTATATTTTAAGGCCAATGTCAAATTAAGATTCAAATTTGGGAGAGAGAAACGGTTGTCTAAAAATATGACTGATTCTATAATCCATATGGCTACACTGATAAGACAGTATTAATTCATGAGTCTTTAAAGTACATACTGACACAAGCATTGACAAAGTGTAAATTTTAGAAACTATACCTTGAAAACTTGATAACTTACTTTCCGGACATGAATCACATTTCTCTCCTACTGCATATGGCTTACATTCACATACACCCGTTAAAACATTGCAACCACTAGCAGCCATGCCATCAGGATTGCAGCCACAGGACGTACACCCATCAGTTGTCAAATTGAAAAATCTAATGAATAAAGATTTTACATTTTATTCTGCATCATGTGTATTATAGTTATTAAAAGATGTTAAAACTATTGGTTGACATTGCTACTTTAATACCCACTTTCAGTGATCACAGTTTTGACCATCTGGTTTACATCCACTAACCAGATGGTCACTTTTACTCATCAACTTTACACTGACCACAGTTCTGAGCATGAACACCTGGCTTACATTCACTAACCAGGTGGTTACACACCAACATTCATACTGATCACAGTTTTGACCACATACACCTGGTTTGTGGCATTGCATCACTAACCAGATGATTACTTTAATATCCCCTGCTTTCACACTGATCAGTTTTGACCACATACACCTGGTTTACATTCACTAACTAGATGGGAACTGATACTCATCGACTTTACACTGACCACAGTTCTGACCATGAACAGCTGGTTTACATCCACTAAACAGGTGGTCACTTTTACTTTATACCAACTTTCACACTGACCAAAGTACTGACCATTAACACCTGGTTTACATCCACTAACCAGATGGTCACTTTTACTTTATACCCATTTTTACACTGACCACAGTTCTGACCATAACACCTGGTTTACATCCACTAACCAGATGGTCACTTTTACTTTATACCCACTTCTACACTGACCACAGTTCTGACCATAACACCTGGTATACATCCACTAACCAGATGGTCACTTTTACTTTATACCCACTTCTACACTGACCACAGTTCTGACCATAACACCTGGTTTACATTCACTAAACAGGTGGTTACTGTTACTTACCCACTTTCACACTGATCACAGTTTTGTCCACCAACACCTGGTTTACATTCACATTGTCCATCATCAGCACACATATTATTCAAAGAATAGTCCATATTGCAAGTACATGGTTGACATCCTTGACCTGCAAATACATACATATATAAAGTTTGTATGAGTAATGAACCATGCACTAGCCAAGTTGAATGAAAAATGTGGAATATCTATTCTGGTCATTCTACTTCACGACCACATGTCTACGTCACTAGTTCTGCTATGTTCTAAATATGTTCAAAATGGCCATAACTTTCCCCCCATTTTCTTTGATATTACTGGTGCTGGTATAATTATGTTATTCTCCAATATTTTTCTTCATTCAACCAGAAAATATTTGTGACCAGGTCACCTAAAATACTATTTCAAAAAGTAAATAAAATGTTGAGTAGTCATTGCAGATTGTATTATATCACCATTATCAATGATTTGACTTACCTGTGTACAGTCCATAATACTCATCGTTACAGATATCACATATAGTGCCATTTACATTGAGTTTACACTCACAGTTCCCTGTAGTATGGTTACATGATAATGTCACAGAGCCATCAATATCGCAATCACAGGCTGGGAAAACATAATATGTAGTCATTTGATTAGAACATTATATGGATGAGGACTTAAATTCAAACTTTAGACCCACCTCAAATTTGAGACAGTTTCAAAAAGTAGCAGTTTCATTTATCATGCAATTATTATAAATTTTTAATTTAACTAGAGGTGTAAGATAATGAATTGTAACATTCCTTTATTTTCTTGATCGATTTTAAAAGTTTGTTAATAATAATATTGTACATACAATAACAAACTTTTACATATTTTATCAGTCTCCTGCAATTTATTGAGTTACAAACACAGACTTGGCATAATATGTTGTTTCATGTTGATTTTTCAAAAAGACTTGATAAAATAGTTTTATAAATTAAAAATTCAAACTAAATACCCAATCCACACTTTAACTATGAAAGTTAAATTTAAATATTCCTCATGACAAAATTAATTAGTAACCCAACTTTGATGGTATTTACCTGTGCAGCCCTGTCCAGACTCATATCCATAATGATACGCAGCACAGTATTCACAGCTTCTACCGACTATATTGGGTTTACACACACACTGACCACCATGGGAATCACAGTTTGTTGTGGTACCATCTAAATTGCCTTCACCATTACAATTACAGGCTGAAAGTAAATGAATACCACAGTATCATCAGCTGGCATCACCTTAAAACAGTAACATATCTGAATACTAATTTACTTACTGAAGGTGACAGTTTGATCAATTTGCCTAAATAATGGAAAAAAAATGTTACATGTAATTAGACATCTGCTGCAAGTACAATTTAATGGCCATACATATTATTTCTATATGAAGTGAACATTTATATGCTGGAAAATATACTCCTTATACCAAAGTATCTTGTAAAAAGAATTCTACATGTACATATATTTTTTCTCCCAAATTTACCCTGTTGACGGTATACAGTTTCACCTGCCCACCAAGTATGCTAACTGTTCCTATCTTAAACAATGGCAAGAATGAATGTGTACTGTATATTACGGAATAGCTTCACTAATCTGTGAGGACTACCTCAGGTGTCCTTATTTGAAATGATGACAGAGGATAGCTTATGAATTGTTCATTTTAAGGCATGTAATGTTTACAAGTAAAAGGTTTCTTGATGAATGTTTGTTGATCCAGGCTCCCTTAGTAAGAGCAAACTTAATGGTTCTGAGATACTTATGAAGTGCTCCCTTAGTAAGAGAAAACTTAATGATTCTGAGATACTTACGAATAGCTCCATTAAACACTTCAGCCATGATGGAAAATTCAATGTCAGAGCAAGAGAGATTATTTCTGCCTTCTGGGTCAACACCAACAACTGAAGTCCTACAATCAGCAATCAGACTTTTATCTTCAGCTGAGGTATTTGCATCCATGTAGATATCGATATCAGATAGATCGGGTAACAGAACAAGCTGGCAATAACAAATAATAACATATTCTTGTTTGAATCTGGAAATTAAAGTGGCCATATTGACAAAAAGATGGCCTTTATTTTGGATTTTTAAGTTATAAAACAACTTTACTAAAAATGTATTTCTACTTTATATTTAGAATTTCGGAAACGTTTGATTGACTTTGTCAAAAAATCTAATTTTCTGTTCTCTTTCCTCTATTTCCCCCTTTTCCATTATACCTGTTTTTCTGTAAAATCACTCTGTTAAACTTATGACGGTGAAATATAATGAAAAGAACACTTACTGAATCCAGTAGTAGTGTGTCACTAACAAGAGATGGGCTACCCAGTTTCAGTACAGCTGTGTATACCCCTCCACCTTTGAGGCATAACCCACCATATTCTGTAGCCCCTAAAAATTTACACAAACAAGAAATTTCATATGAACTCATGAGTTGTATATTTCCCTCACTGATTAGTTATGGGCTTATTTCCATATCATTTTATATTTTCTCTGTCAACATAAAACAAAAATTTGAAAGTAGAATCATAGTAGTACATATTACAACAAGAAGGATTTTATAAAGAAGTCATATTGAATCATGCATATAGGAAATGTGGTATCACTCTACCACGAAAATTTAATATATAAAACAAGTCTGGAGTGTGAAAAATTTTCTATCAAATGTAGTTTTTATAGACAATACAACGAGTAACACTGAAGTAAAGCACTTTGTCTATGTGCTACACTCATTTATAGCATTCATATTACAAGTAACACTGAAGTAAAGCACTTTGTCTATGTGCTACACTCATTTATAGCATTCACAATACAATGAGTAACACTGAAGTAAAGCACTTTGTCTATGTGCTACACTCATTTATAGCATTCACATTACGAGTAACACTGAAGTAAAGCACTTTGTCCATGTGCTACACTTATTTATAGCATTCACATTACGAGTAACACTGAAGTAAAGCACTTTGTCTATGTACTACACTTGTTTATAGCATTTATATCAAGTGTAAATGTATAATGTTTCAATTGGTTTATTTTACAAGCCTAGCATGTGGACTTTCTAATGTGGTCAATTAGCAAATGAAACAGTATACTTTACACTTGATATGGATGCTATAAATGATTGTGGTACATATAGAAAACACTTTACTTTGGTGTTATGGGTTGTATTACAATTTGTGGCGTCAATATGGTTGAATGGCTAGAATGGCTGGATTGAAATCTGCATGTTAATTCCAGTTCAAGCTTCATCAATGTTGCCATTGTTATTGAATGGCTATAAAGTCCTTGGGCAAGATTTGAACCACTATCATACCAGTAACTTTAGCCATTCAGAAACAAACAGCAGCAGCGAGGCTCAAACCTGCAACCCAGAGAGTAAAGTCAACCATTTGACCATAGCTGGACTCCGTCAATGTTCTGAATACCTTATAAGGACTACACATCTTGTTTATCCTTACCTCCACTGCTCTGCGCTGCTATAGAACCACTTAATGTAAATAGACCTCCACTTAATGTTTGTCCATTACATTCATAAGGTTCTGCATTCTGTAGAGATAGCTCTAGGGTTGATCCTGCCCAAAGACTTGATGTCTGAAGAAAAAAGTGCCATATATCACTTTAATAATAAATAGTGCTATTTGTTGCATCCTAGCTGGAAATAGTGTCTTCCAGGAAACACACCGTTTTCAATAAGTCTGGTCCTATTTGTTATTAATTATGATGTAGTTTTTCAACAAATGCGGTCTTTTTGTACTTTTGACTAGCCCATAACATCATTATCTCAGAGACATTCTAAGTTATCTAATTTATTAATGTATGTAAATTCATGGTCATTATGTAACTTAATTGGTCTGCAACCTACAAATTTCATTTGGTTAATTATCAAATATATTGTTGATAGTGCACGATTGCTGATGATTGTCCAATTTGCCTTGAACATTGACTACAGAATAAGGTGACCAATAGGAAGGATCCTTACAAAACAGCCATTGTAAATTTGCATTACACTTCATATATTGACCAGTTTGGAGGATTTGTCCAAAATGCTGCTGACTGTACAATTAGCATTGAACATTTGCTACAGGTTTGTATATTAACCAATAATCCTTACAAAACTGGTGATTATGCAAAAGGTAGTTTAAAGGGTTTTGTGTAAATTTTTTCACAATCTATATTTGCAGTGCCATTCAGCCCAATATTTTTGTAATGTTGCTACATGCATGTACTACATTCAATACCTAAGGAGTGCTTGTTGTATCTGCCTTTAAACATAACATTGCCACCACTGGTGCATCTGCAAGATAGTTTTTGACTGTGGCATGATTGAGCCTGCATGTCAACAGCCTTTATCCTAGACCTGGTATTCATTTACACCAAGACTGTTAATTTTGATGGTATATATATTTTGCAATGATAGCCACATCTCCAATGACGTTTTGACAATGGTGTTTTTAAATATTACAAATAAGGTATTGTGAAGGCAGTATTCAAAAACTATGGATTGAAACAAGTTGCTTTCCAAACTGTCAATAAACCTCTAAAACAATGCCTGGAATTCCTTAAAATTAAGTAATCTATAAAAAAAACAGTACTGTTCTGAATATACTTGATTATAATTAGCATCAGCCATCTGTAATAATTGTGAATTTCCAATTACTTTGCATCTAAGCAGATGTTTCAATAAAACTTAAGTTTAATTACATTTTGAACAATAGGTAAAATTATGCTTTTTTCATAGGTGGCCAAAGTAGCTAGTCTATGGCACACAGTCGCTCTTTTACCATAAAGGGACTGTGTCTATGGTATTGTATGACAGTGACCAAACACTTCCATTCCCCAAAGCTGCTACTGAGCAGCATCCCTGGTGGCCAAACTATACAAAATTTTGTTTTTCATATAACTAGACTATTACATGAGTACTGCATGTAACGATTGCACTGCCCACCACTACAGACTTTAATAGACTGATTAGCGCCAAGTCCATGTCAAAGCCTATAGACAGGTTCTAATTCAATAGAATTCAAGGGTTAGGATTTCAGTGAGCACTATTTGATGAGCTAAGTTTTCACAAAGGGTAGCATTCAACAATGGTACGTGTATATGGACATGTGCAGGGCTAAACATAACAGCAACAACAATTACAGTTTAAAATTCCTAATTGAAACCATCCCTTTTTTCAGCAATATCACACATTTTAAGAATACGAGCACCAAGCTATGAAACATTTTACAGAGGCTTAGAAAAAGACTAAGACTATTTTTTTATCTTCAAAATACTGTTGTGAAAATACAAGGTAGAATCATCCGCTTGCTGAATTGTCAGTTACTTGTGCATTTATGGTTTCAGTTAGGATTTTTATACTAGGGCTGGAAGTGAACAAAGACAATGGCAGGTATATGAGGGGTTAGTAGCATGGCCAGCTTTGATTTCAACACAGGGATGACAACTACACAGCTACAACACACACAGGTTGCAATGTTTTTATAATACCAATACTCACGTCTGCTGGTCTCTATTATTCATAAAGAAAGATAGTGTGAGAAATAAGACAAATAATAAATTATATGATGTGAAAAGAAAAAAAAATATACCATAGTGTATACAAAATATGTCAAATGTAAGAAAAATAATAAAATATACAATGTAATGTAAACAGCTCTAAATGTAAGAAAAACATAAAATATATGCTAATGTAAGCAAATATGTAAAATGTAAGAAAAATAATAAAATATACAATATAATGTAAACAGCTCTGTAAAATGTAAGAAAAACATAAAATATATGATAATGTAAGCAATTATATAAGATATAGGCTAATAATGTAAGCAATTATGTATTGTTTTTCATTTCATGGTCCCATGTTATGAGTTACATGTCACATGTACTTTGTTTGGTTGCTTAGCAACTTTCAACTGTTAACTAAAGTTAGTCTTATTATCTGGTGAAATCCATTCATTCACTTACTTCATATCTAAGTACAGCTTCATACAGCTGTGATCTTGGTATTTGAATGTTAGTGAATGTCACCTCTGCACCGGCTGCAACAGATAGGTAACCAATACCAGTATTAAGACCACCCCCTTCAAGCATGTTGGAGTGTTCTACAATCTCAGAATCCTAGAATAAATAACACATACAGATATTAGTTTCTTTTCACTGGCTGGGAGCCATGCACAATACAGATGTACAGGCAGGCTTTAAAAACAATCAGTACCTTAAACTGAATGAATCAATTGTATTACCCTTTACTCAGATCAAATAAGCAAATTGGGTTATAATAAAATGGGAGTTAGATGGTGTAAACTCAACCCAGTAAAGAACCCATCAGTACGTAATCAAATGAATCAATGACGAATACTTATTAAAAACACCAAATTATCCAAGTGGTACCCAGATAGATGATGTAACCCAAAGAATGCAAACTTCAATACCTAATTTGAATCAGCTATAACTTCTACTCAACCAAAAACACCCAACTGGTGAAATTAAATGACCCTTAACTCAACCCAAGAAACCTTCTAGAAACTATTCACTGATAGTAGCTTCCGTTTATCCAGAGATACTAAATGGCAAATTTGAAACCAAACTCAATATCATGGACATATCTCATAAATATACCTATGTCATGTCATTTGAATCAGCTGTATTTATTAGATCTCAACTCTACCAAAATATCTCAATTACACAGTTTCAAATATGTTAACTAACCCCAAACAGACTGCTAGAACCCATCAGCTGTAACTTGGCAAGTCAATCCAAAGCACCGAGTACCCAGTTACTGGACAATTTACACTCAGACCAGTATATTAACCTCTAATACACCCAGTATTCTCCACAAGGGTTTTTTGTGGGGCACACCATGCGGGGTCGTCCCTTTATTTGTGTTCTCTGCCCTTTGTTTTTTCAATACATCTAAGGAGCAAACTGTGCCCAGTTAACTTAAAGTCAACCAAGACTTCTAGAACCATCAGCTGTTACATTCAGTCAACCCCCAAATAAAACAGATTAACAGTACCCAGATAATATCAACTTAATCTATGAATACCTGATTAGATGTGGCAAACTCTGCTTCCTTAATGATACCATCTAGTCTTGGCACGTAAAATCCAGGATCTGCATCATTACAGGCCCTACCAGTGATGTGATTGGGTCTACAGTTACACTGTCCACTGGCGTCAGGATTACATATAGAGTCTAAGGCACCACCGATGTCACATCCACACAATGTACACCCATCAGGATTAGATGGTTGTAAGTTATATGAACCGGACTGAAAGAAAACATATTAGAAGTTCATTATTTAATTATTAGATAGAAATGCTAAAGATACTTGTAAATTATTTCAAAGTGCTAAAAAAAACTGAGTACATAATCACTTCAAAACTAACTTCATTATAACTACTTCATAGAGATTAATATTTTGAAAACCAGAATATCATTTCTTGAATTTGATCTTTACTTTGTACGGTTGGTATTATAACAGTGAAAATTAAGTCGCATGATTTCAAGGAAGACTTCATTTCAGATAGTTAAATGGTTAGAGTGTCGAGCTTGGAATCTCCAAGTTGCTGGTTTGAGTCGCGATGCTGCGGTTTGTTTCTGAATGGTTACTAAAATCCCTGTGCAAGATTTAAATAAACCAAGTTATGCCCCAGTCAACTTTGCTGTATAAATGGTGACCTGGTTGGACAGAAGTTGTTATAATTAATGAGTCATGTGTTATAATCCTATACCCTTAGAGGGACTGCAATGGATTGTACATGTACACTCTCCAGGGAGTTGAGAGTTTTACTGATCCATTGTGCAAATATAGGTCTGTGCCAGGGGTAATCATCGTACAGCACTATGATCATGTCATACATTCTGGAAGAGGTTTTATAAATGCACACTGTTATCATTATTCAAACTGATATGAAAGATAAACAAGCAGTGATAAAAATTTAGGTTTCAGCTATACATGTAGTTTTCAAAGTTGAACTTTCACCTTGCACTCCTTGCACTCAGCTCCTTTTGTGTTGGCTTTACAGATACACTGCCCTGTTATCTTGTCACAGAAATTGGATGTATCCTTAGATCCAGCCTCATAGCAAGAACACGCTGTGAACATACAAAAACATATTTAACCATTAAATTACTACACAGACAAGAAATATGGTATACAATCATGTATTTGACTCTTTAAACTGTTGAGCTAGTTCATATTCACGGCGACTAGGCTCAATACACAACCAATAATCAATAGGTGTTTGTAAAACTTATACTGCTTAAAGTCCTTTTTTAATACTGATGGCATTTAAAAGTAGAGATAGAAGAATGTACAAACTTCCTCCAATCTCATTTAGCATCATTGAGTAACATCAACAACATATGGACAGGAAGAGTTTATGAGAATTCAATTACAATGTAGGTATGAGCTGTGTAAACCTTACAATACCTGCACGGTTAAAGTATACATTACTGAGGCAGGGAGTATTGCTGACGGAACGTGATACTATTTCACTACCTCAGTAACTGCAAATGTGAACATTTTAAGAGCATTTCTCATAGTGTTCTACCAAAGTTTCTTGAGTTTGATATTACCGGTATATGTCATGTTTAGTGAGTCCATCAGTCAGGAAAAAAAACACTGAAGTTAACATTCCTTTTGTGGATGTTTATAAGGTGCAGGAAATATGAACAAGCCAAGGGGTCAATAGGCGATACAAAATGTACATAATGTACATTACAAAATGAAAGAAAGTCTCTTTTCTTCTGACAATAAAGCTGAAACTTATGGCTGCTGCTTTTTGACATGGTGGTAAAAGTGATGCATTCTATATTAAATAAAACTTTATGTCGACTCACCTTGGCAACCTGCTTCTAAATTCCAGAATGTATCCATACAGGTATCACAGGCTCTACCTCCTACATTGGGTTTACAGACACACTGTCCTGAGGTCTGGTCACAGAATGTATTAGGTACTGTACCAGTACTACTACAGTTGCATGCTATAGGTATAGACAGGAATTAAATACACATCATCAATAACCATTAATCAAATCATGTCTTTAATTTAAAGGCCTGTGTCAAAATTGGGATTAAAATTTAGGTATAATGTCTGGTAGACTTACAGAAAAAGTTAGTATTGAACAAGAGAATAATCGTATTGGATCTCCATGGCTCCACCTAGATTAGTAATTCACTCTTATTTCTAGTAGCTATCTGTATGTATCCATCAAAGAAGCAGCAAATGAAGAGCATATAACTACAATGTGTCTCCATTGAATTTGTCAAGCATAAAAAACTATCACTAAAACGGGAGGAAGCAAGTACTAACTGGTCTGCTCTCTTTTGTACATATAAACATGTTTTTATATGTTTTTATTTATGTTTCACTGATGAGAATGGTCTCTTCAAGATGCCATAATTTGAAATTTCATAACTTTGATTAAAGTTTGCAAATATATAAATATAATGTGCTTCCTACTGTTAATATTTAGAATGACAAAACACTATATGTCAGTGAAAAGTATGACGTAGACAAAGTTAAATCACAAACTAAATTATCACACTACATGTATATAAAAGATTGAATGAGAAAATAATGTTTTATAATTAGTCACAGAGATATGATACTTCTCTGCTAGATACAATAGGCACTGGAACTGAACAATAGCAAAATAATGGCATGGTATTTCCTGTACACTAAGTCAAAAACATAATTTCTAGATAACTATCAATGCCAATACAGTGAGAGAATTTATCATTCAAATATTAAATATATAAAATATTAAAGTTAAAAGTAGTTCCAGCTTATGCAATAATCATTATTAAAGTTATCAGCATATTTTTGAACATAAATTACCATTAAAGTTTTGGTATTGTTTATTCAAAACATCATACACAAAACAGATACAATATTCTGCATCACTATGATACAAGAGCAACTTGATACTACCAGTACACTACATGCATGACTATGATTTGTATTGCATACACTTCTATGCCATTAAATATTAGACATACATTATATAGTTAGGCATTAATTGTAAGCAAATGCAGGTAATATTACTTGAAATTAAATTTCACCTTAATCCCAAGAATACCAAACGATTTATGATCATAATGTCTAATGTGCAACTTAGCTTAGTACAGCATCATGTATCATATATGATGAGTGAGATGAAATTGCATGTGTAAGCATACAGTAACAAAACTGCCCAGTGTAACAGTGTAATGATGTGACAGATTTATTTTCAAAGATGAGCATGCATCCATTTATCCATACTGTCTATTATTTTGACTCCTAAAATCTATCCTAAATGCTAACAAAACTAAACAACAGATACATGTAACTAGATGTTATTGTTAGCAAAGTTTGTAAGAATACAGTGAAAGAGATGTATTATGTAAAAGCTATCTTACACACTCAAATGAACAAACAGATAAACTAGATATAACTATTAGTAAGTTTTTAGGAATACAGTGATTGAGAGGGGAATATGGTATTATCTATCCTACACACTAAAATGAACAAACAGATAACTAGTATTTAGTGCATGTATGCCAGTGATAGAGAGGGGGAATATGGTAAAAATCTAGTTTTCTATATATACAATTTCATTAGGTTTTATCTGTACACACGTTGTATGATTGTAAATACAAAAAAAGGTAATTTATAATATGTACACATGTATGTTATTGTTGTTGTTGGGTTTTTTTGGGGGTTTTTTGGGGGTTTTTTTTTGGGGGGGGGGTATTTATTCAAATGTAGCCATCCCTCTCAAAATGTACTGAAAAAATTACACTTTAGGAGTCTAATGATTTATAAATAATTTAAAGTAGATTTGAATTTGATGAAATAATTGTTAAATGTATATTTGTTGTATTTTTCAAATACTGTACTTGAAAGACAAAATTTTTGTAAATGTTGTGGTTGATGGTGATGAGACGTTTTCTTCAGACAGAAAGTGAAATTACTAATAACCATGTATGATTTGAGATGTCAATGTAGAAAGCAACTTGAAAAAAAAAATCTTAAGAAATTTTGATTTTAATACTTTGTTCGGGAAAACTCAAACCAAGTCTGGGATAAAATAAAAGAGAAAATAATCAGGGGTCACCATACAATTTTAAATAACAAAATAATATCAAAACTAAGCAACTTTAAAATCCATAATGTCCAATGGACACCCTATCTGATTATTACAAATTTTGATTTCCTTGAAAACAAGATGGTGCACCCCAAATTTCTTTTACTATCTCAACAAGTCTTCATCAAAGCCCCACTCCCCAAATACTTTTCTTCAAAGTGACACTGGTGGCATGATTTAAAAGAAATTGGTAGCAAGAAATAATACAACAAAGTGTCTGTGATATGCAATAACTGGTTTTATTTTGATAATTGACCATGGTCAAGGTCAAAGTCTTAAAGGAAAGCTTGCACGATAATATGGGGTAGGCACTTCATTAGAGTCTCTATGTATTACAATTTTTTTAGTTCTGCAATAAACATCGATTTTTGACCACAAAGATTGTTGCCATTCAGTCAAATTTGCATGTTGCAAAACAAAATGACATGTATACATCCCATATATGGCACCTTTGTGCCAGGTTTGATTGAAATCTGACATTATATGTCTGAAAAATAATGTATTATGTATTATGGGCCGACTGATGGACACAGATGGAGCCCATTGTAATAGTTCCTCTTGAGAGAGTTAAAAAGAACAAGAACAAGCTATCATATGGTAAAGTTTGGAGATTTCAAGAACTTTGGGGGTTTTGAGAAAAAATGGCTGCCAAGGCACATTCTACCGTAATAGTAAGTTATCATGACAGAATTTGATAGAAACAAACATTATAGAAACTGTATTATTCAGTCAATTAGATCAATCATTACTGCTTAGTATTTACAGAAAAGAGGACAGTGTGAAAAGTGTTCCCTTGGTGACCAGATGGAAATTGTGAGTAATTAGCAAGTATTCTGTGATGAAGAAGAGTCAGTAAAAAGAGTTCCTACAAGACGAAGAGTTTCAGAAAAAGTTTGACAAAAAAGAATAGTGCTGGTGAGGAATGTCCAAACATACACATATTGCATAACATCCAAATACTTACTTATACAACTCTCATTGCAAGGAAAGCTCACTTCTGAATCTGATTACAAAAATTAGGCAAGCAATGAATAATCAAATCAAAGCAATGAAGTCAAAACAATAAGGAATGTGTAAGGTACATTCAAATGTTTAAAAAAAAATCAGGCAAAATGAAAAGAAATCAATTCGGATACACAAGAACTGCTTGATTGAGAGTTAATGAAAGTATGGCCCACATACATTTCTTGTGATTCCCTTTATGATTCATACAGTTGAAGTGTATGTGTAACCCAAGAACAATAGAACCAGCATCTCTTTACTGGCTAACTGAGGGTTATTATATGAAGATCAAGGTACTTTGTATCCTGATTGTGGATCTTTGATATATGGGTATCAGGATATATATACCACTGAAAGCATTCACCTAATGGCACTGATTATTTCAATATGCACGACAGCTAAATATTGCAAGTTTATTACCAACTAAAACGGAACTATAATAAGAATAAGTTTAATGGTGAACATAAACAATTTTCACCAAGCATCACCAACTACTGTTTACATGTACACCAAACTAACAGTCTTCCCATACCGATCGAATCACGTTCCAACTTGGCTAGCATATATTATATAGGCTAGTATTAGGCTAGCATTGAGCTAGTTCAGTGCTAATATGTGGGCTAGCACTTATAAAATACCGGTACCCAAAAGCTTGTATTAGTAACTTTAAAAGTTGATGCCTGCACCAGTTCTATATGTTAACACCAGACTAACACTCAGTGCCAATGCCAGACCGGTGCTGACAGTAACTAGTTTGTGCTAATAACTGAAATGCTTGTCAGCACCAAACACCAGCTCTATATTATTATGATACTAAGCTTGGTGTTACCACCTGACACACTGGGCTAGCAAATTGGAAACTTATTCTTGAGCTGTACATAACACTTACCATCACATGTATCGTTGACACCTGGTAAGGAAAAGGGATTCTTGTAGAAGGATGAGAGACATGTCTCGCATTTATCTCCCATAGTATTATCTTGGCAGTTGTCACATACACCATATTGTTTGCTGGCATCATAGTGACAAGTTGTGGCATGCCCATTACAACCACAATCTGTAAAATGATGCAGTTAAAATTAATACTGTTAAAAAAAATTATTATTTTTTCCTTTTTTTAGTTTGTCTGCAAAATTGAAATGATATTGATATTATAATAATGATGAAGTTTCAAGTCTGGTGGCATTGATTTGTGTGTACATGACCCTGATAAAGTCCTGTGAAAGTAACACTGTCTAACTTGTCTCTTCCCCCCCTCCCCCCCTCCCCATCTTCTGGTGTTGTGACGTGCATGTGGTATGATGTATGGTATGGTTTGGTACATTTATGGTATTGGTACATAATGTTAGGAATAAAGTCATGAAAATTAGATCATTTTAGAGTCAAAAGAACACAATCTGTGTAACTTGATAGTATTTTGGAGTTAACTTGCTTTATATTGAATTTACTTTTTACATTAATTCTAACTCCAGAAACATGTCAAAAAAGCATACATCTACCAACCAGAAGAACTCTCACCAGGAACTCAAACATATCATTAAAAAAAGTGTCAATGCCCTAAATATTTTTTTTTTTTTTTTTAAATTGACAGTCACAATATCCTTCAATAGTTATAGTCATGCCCTTTGCATATGCTCAATCACTATATCACATATCAATGTTGGCTTTGCTTTCTGAGTCATCCATTATGTGATATTAGATGACATGTATGTACATCTATGATTCTCATACACCCATATTAGCTGATTCATTTAAACAGACAGCCTCCATTACAGTACGCTGCATCACTTTAATAATGCTATGTTTAAACCTCACCTTCACAGGCATTAGCCTCAATTCCAACTCCAGCTGCCCATAGCTTATTATTATATAGTGGTAAACACTGTTCACAGTTCTTGCCCATAGTGTTATGTTGGCATATACAATCAGCTCCATTCTGGCAAAGTAAAAACAAGTAATGCAATTCAAATTCAATATCTTAACATGTCAGTAAAATCCCCAATCCCCTTAAAATTTATACACAGGGGGTTAATCAAGGAGTGACTCTCTTTTCATTTTGTATGTTGCCAAGTGGCAGTTTGAGGTTGTGTGCTCCCCTCCCTTCCCCTTCCCGCACTCCCCATTTGCTATAGCAACATTTGTATATATTCCTCTTTCTTTTGATGAAGTCTATTGTTAAATAAATCAAATCAAACATCATGAAAAGATGTCAATATTCCCTGGGGTTAAACCATAAAATATGATTGACAACTAAAAACAGTTGTTACGACATTATGTAAGTAGCCTAGAAACACAGAATATGTATAGTACACATAGTAGGGAGACATGTATAAAAGTTAAGTGCATTATTTACATATCATGAGCTCAAATGCTAATAGTTGGTGTAAAAAAAACAGATCTGGGTGATAAGTTTTTATCGAAAATATTATAAGAAATATCTATAAAACCTTCACAATATCAAAATAATATTGAGTTGACCTTTGACAATAGTTGGCATTTGACACCAGCTGTCAGACTTGAAACACTTTCTATTCAAAGCTTTCCTAAAGTACTTTTAGTATGACAAACCCGCTAACTTAATTTGTATTTCTACTTTATGTTAAAAAGTGAATGTCTCCTCAGAGTAATAACTGAATATGGCTGCTATTATGGGATGATAAAAGCTTGTCTCTTTGTTCTGTTTCCATAGAAACAACATCATTGAACTACTCATTGTTGTTTCACTTGGTAACATTTGGTGCTTTCAAGAAACATGGGATTAAGAGTTATTTGTATGGACGAATATTTTCATTTTACAAACACAGTTTTTATTTGAATTCAGTATTTGCCTTTCATGAGGACTACGCATTTCATATTTCAATTTTCAAATTCAATACGTACTACAGTATGTATACACTGTACTAAAAAAAGTTTTACAGTATGTCTATATGCTTTTAAATATAAAGACAGCAAAAAGGAAATAAAAATTTGTGTAATATGTATCAACATTTCTTCACATTGAAATCTTTACAGTTAAAGGTACAGAGATGGAATCAAGCACTAAATTTTTCTCAAATTAATTTTGGTGTTTATGTCTGCATTACACTGAACACAGACAGTTTTATATAGAGAGACTGGGTGAGTTCATCATTTTAATTCCTACACAAAACACCTACATATACTCCTTATGCACTAGTGTATAATCTTGACACTTTAAAAGTACTCCCATTTCAGAATTTTTTAAAGACAGGAATGTCATATTTCTACATTGTGTTGACATGGCAACCACCAAACAAGAACCCTTTTACATGTAACATCAAACTTCACTAAGCTCAGTAAACACCTAAATTTTACCTTGATATTGTTGAATTTACATTCCATCATTTGACTACTAAAACTCAGTATCAAAATAATATAACATCTTCAAAATTAAAATCACAATTAAAATCTTCAAAATTTGCAGGGTGGTATTAAAATACAGTTCACTACGACTATTTTAGGTGATATCATCCAGGAAATTTAATCAACCACACCCATAGAACTGATGAGAGAGTTTTTGAATAACCTGTGGACCACACCCTGGCAACTGATGTACAGTATGGATGACTACACAAACAACACCCCTGAATAATATAGTCACTGTGTGTTAGAAGCATATACATGTATAGTAGTACTTAAACTAATTAAAAAGACTAGTCAGTCATGAAAATCATGCAAGCAGAAAAATAACAAATCCTTCAGTGACTCGATCATCACTCTCAACAGAAAAATTACATGGAATAGATACATATACTGATTATATATATATATATATATATATATATATATATATATATATATATATATATATATATATATATATATATATATATATATATATATATATATATATATATATATATATATATATATATATATATATAATTGTGTGTGTGTATTGCATATAGGTATATATACCAATTAAGATGTTTTTCAATTCTAGCAAGGAGATAAAAAGATGCCACTTTTCTCCTAAAAATGAATGAACTGTTTCCAACCCAGTTGTCTACATGTACATGTGCACAGAGACCTGGCCGTATGCATGCAGACATTGTTGTACTCCAGTAGAACACCAGAGACAAAAAATCATGATCACTGTAAATTTCTATACTCACCTCTCCAGTACATTCATCAGCATGACCAAAACATGCACACTGACCACGTACATCCCAGTCGACTACGGCAAAGAAACTACGCACTGGATCACTAGCTGATGGTGGTGTTAATAGCGTCACTCTGATATCAGTGGCTAGGAAAAACTGTTGTGTTGAAAAATCAAAATAACTCTTCCCCAACAGTTTAACTGGGTTATATAGAACCTGTGAAAACAAATGATAATAATTTATGAAATTTAAACCTATCATTTCAATGAATTGTGTTGAATTTTCCAATATTACTGATTACATTTTGGGTGCATTTTGATTGAAGAAAGTTTTCTCAAACTTTTTTATTTTTAATAGACATGCAGCCTCATCTTTGGACTACGGGGCTGACTTCAATATTATCATTATCTTTCCCATTCTCTGATAATGGTTGGAACTTGGAAGGGAAATTGGTGGGGAAATGGAGAAACCATTCCTTGACAAGTCAGGACTGCGTATTAGAAAACTCTAACTTCTTTAGTGTTAAGACTTTCCTTGAAAAATTAGAAAAACAATATTTTTGTTTTCTGTATATTTGTTTGAAAATGTCAATGCAAGTTATTCTTTACTATGCTAGAGTCAGAGAAATAATATTATAAATGCAGTGACTGTCTTGGAAATATTCATGAATTGGAAAGTCGGCACTTCAGTGTATTTTTTCATTAAAGCTTTTCCAATATTACTGATGACATATTGAGTTTATTCATGATATCTGGATTGGAGAACATTTTGCACACACTTAGATTTGTTCAAGATACCTTTTTTGATTAAAAAAATGTCAAAAATATGTTTGAGAAAGAAATTTAATGAAAAGCATGAAAAAAATATGACATCAATTTCTATTTAATTCCATTGTAAATACCATAAAGAACAGTATGAATTTTGTGGGTACAAGGTCAATCTATACATTGTACTTGACTTCATACATCTGTAATATAGTTCTATTCATTATTTGGAGCACCAAACTGACATGTTGTATTCAAAATAATTACAGAATAATTGGTAGCATGGTACAAGTAGTAACAGGTTGTAACATGATTACTTATTCATTTGCACAGCAGTAACCCTTTCTATTTTGTAATGAGAACTCTATTGTTGTATTCAATTTTTGCTATGGGTCACAAATGAAAAGATATATATCAATAAAGTGTATCAAACACCAAAAATAACAGTAGTACGTACAAATCCACACTGAATTTTAAACAAAATATCATTTTGAATTAAAAGAAATTAGACTTTATTGATGCCTTCCTTGAGTTGTGAGCACTGAAATTACTGGAAATATTTTGCTGAAGCCTTACTTTCACTTATTCCACTGGAAAACAAAAACTCACAAATAAGTGGCGACTAAAATGTGTATTTGTACATAAAGAGTGTATCAGGCTTAGCAAGTCATAAAAATTAGTCTTTGAGAACTGTTTGAAAACTGTAAAATCACACAATTTTCTCATGGTGAAAATATCTCTGTTTACAGTACATTTTTTTTTTGTATATTTGAAATTGGTAATATAGGAAATAGTAAATGCATATTTTCATATTAAATCTAATAACTTGTTTAAGTTATATATTTAATTTTTTTAATGATAACTTCTGTGTACATGTGTTAGGTATAAATACTTGGTTTGATATCGATACACATCAAGTGAGACCTCACGTTTTATTGTACAACACAACAAAAAAACTTGCATTTTTATCATTACTCATTCTGCAAATTAACTTTCTTTTGCCGTTCTCTCAGTGAAAGCAAAGTAGTTGTAAATAAAGCTATATTTGGAGATGGCGATGACTTTTTTATACCGATTTGTACTGTAAGTGTAAAATCTATCCTTGAAATTAACAATAGCTGCAGTGTATACCGACTGTGTCAAAATATTCATAGCTTTACACTAAATTGATAGCTTTGTCATGTCTAAAAATACACTACCAGCACACTTTACAATACTGCAACAATACAAAATGAAGCATTGACATTATTTTCCATGATGGTCTCATAAAAAAGGTTGCTATAGCAACTCATGGACAAAAAATATAGAAAACTGCTATAATTGCAGGGAAGTAATACAAACATTTGGAACTTCCCATCTCTGCTTTGGAAAATGTCTGACTACAGATTCCCTGTTTTTGTAAACTTTATTTTTTACTTGAAAGTACCAATAATATCAACCATGGTTTGGCATGTAGAAAATCAAACAAAAAAAGTGAAAGTCTGTTATTGTATGCATAGGTATAATAAAATAATGAAAAACATTGTCCTTCATCTATTGTATGAATAAGAACCAGCTGTGTCATTGACTAAAATAAAACTCACACACAAAATGTTGAAAGTTGATAAAGTGGTAATGACCAACATAGACACATGGTTATTTTTAACATTCACAGGCTGTTACATTTCTGATTTTGCATAAAAGACCCTTGAATGCATTACGTAATGGGACATATTACAATGAACAGAACCTGTAGTAAATTAATACAAGATATATATACATATACATTTACACACACACACACACACACACACACACACACACACACACACACACACACACACACACACACACACACACACACACACACACACACACACACACACACACACACACACACACACACACACACACACATATTAAAGGGCTACTGGTATGTTTCATGCCCATATCATCACATTAGTGTACTCTCAAAAGGATTACATATGGTATCATTCTTTTGTTCTGGGCCAACTTTTTCTATAACTCTGCCAAACAATTGTCTTTCACACCTACAATCCAACTACATGCATTCCTATACCAAATTAATACGGACAAGCACAAGAATCAGAATTGACTAAATTTCAAAATTATAATGATATCATTTATGAAAATATACTTTTGGTCATTTTGGCGAGAATAGCAATGGTATTGAGAAAACCAGGTAATAAATCTAAATGACAAAATCAATTGATATCTCTGTTGATGATGGGAATTCAGTGAAATTCTGCTCATAAAATCGGTGAGATGTACGTATACATTGGATTCTACACGTTCAACTTTAGAGCTCATATGAAACAAATAACAATTATTAAAATTCAAGTTTTATATCACAACTTCCTGGAGCTTGGAAATATTAATAGTTTGACAAATTCAATGTTTATGAGTCCTGGAAACTGAGGAACAGTGTGCCCAGACCTAAGCCAATTTGATGTGCCACTGATGCACACAATTTCTATAGTGACTCACCAAAATTTGGTGGTCTCCTATCTCTTACTATGTGGTGACTCACAAGAAATGCCAGTTTTTAACATTTTGATTCACAACAATAAAATTAGGCTATCATTAGTGGGCACATTGCTGAGGAATACACAAGTATGTAATGGTTTTATCCTACAATGTGTTGAAAACAAAAGCCCACATTAATGTGACAATTATGCAAAAGTATCAGCACGCTACCATTCATGATTGGGGAGTATGTGAATATATCAATGAGAAAAGAATCATTTTCTTCCTTTCTATATTTGAGTGGTTCAACATAAATTCATCATATGATATGATATACAATAGTTTTATTTGTTTTTAGGTGAATTCATCTGCTTTTCTGAGTGTTCTGTCTGTTTGATAAAGTTTAATGAATCTTTCCTGGTTTATGAGTTTTTCTGTTATTGATAAGTTTTACTTTCTATATTTACTGCAACACTTTACTAAAATAATTACATGAAACAGTGTACAATTTTGACTTAATGGTTTTCGAATTATCTTACCTCTTGAATAGGACCAGGTACGAATGTATTCTCATCCCCTTGGAAGTATGCTTCTTCACAAGTGGCAGTTGTGCCAGTTTCTGGCCCAGTGGGTACTGATGGAAAACTTGATACACAATCCTGAGCATAATATTTCAATCTCTGCCATGATAATCCTCCATTTATACTCGATTCAAAGTACATATCAACTGGACGGGGACTACGAAATGCGAGCGTCATTTCTTGGAATAAGAACTCATCAATCAACGACAACGTTAATTTCACATCGCTAACTTGATTAGCAGACTGCCACCAAGTGTTAATATTCGGTATTTCAACTTGTTCACCAAGTTGGATATCTGTCTCTCTATCATGCAGAAACTCAACAGGATGCTCCTCATCTGGGTTTGATGCATTGCAAACCATTGTTATCACGCTATCTTCATCATCTGCATTGGTATCAATCAACTCATACGTATTCGGAGGAGTCCCACAAGTTGAGCTCGTAGAAACTGTTCTGTTTACATACTGTGCAACAATCAAATCCTCAAATGGTGGATAGCATGCTTTATCGATACACTCTCCAGTATCCTGGGCAACTGTTACCATAGCAGCAATAAGGATGCAGCAAATCAATTCTTTGATATGATGCATTGTAAACTTATTATAATCTCTATCAAATAAATGTAAATAATTCACACTTTCCACTTCTTAAATCTTACTCTCTCCTTATCTTCATTAATTCAATAATCAAAAGCACTCTGAAAAAAAAGAGAAAGAGTCAAAATTTATTTAACTTCTATGACAATGATAGTACATATACCCATACATGAAATATTTTTGTTTTCAAGTTATTTACATTTTACTACCAGTTACCTGTTTAGTTGACATGGATTATTTTTATTCACTTATTTTATTAAGTTATCTCCAGAGAACTTTAAAATCTTATTTCTTTTTTAAATATTTGCTACCAGTATGTGCACTCTTGAATTCCATTTTTTACTAATGAAAAATGTTTTTCTTGTCGATCACGCATACATAGAGAGAGAGAGAGAGAAGAGAGAGAGAGAGAGAGAGAGAGAGAGAGAGAGAGAGAGAGAGAGAGAGAGAGAGAGAGAGAGAGAGAGAGAGAGAGAATTTGGTGCATAACAAGAAATTTCTGTGTGTCAAGAAGTGCATTCACTTGGTATAGAGAGCATAACGTTGGGAGAAATAACAGTGAATCTGTTGATATGTTAGCACTGAGTATGAGTTTAGATTGACTGGGTGTGGTACCCAGCAATGTATGATTCAATGCATGCACACATGTTGATCAATCAATACGGTCTTTCAACTGAACACAATACACTATGTGTATGCAAATTATACACTTCCAAAATATGTAATTACATACAGAAATATCATAATTCTAATTCAATCATTTTTTTGGTTGAAAAATTGATATTCACATCAATATTATCAATACTTATATAAATAATTTATAACTACCACTCACTATGTATCCATTGGTTATACAAATGATCAAACAACTGTGTTTACTTTCAATATTATTTCATTTTAGTTTTGTTTGTATTTCAAAATTTCATCATTGCTTTGTCACATTTTTTTTTCAAATTTCACAGGTTGAGCATATCTGTGCAGACACTTACTTCCTTAAAAGTATAAAAGAAACTATTTTAATTATTAACATAACAATATCTCCTATTGTTACATAATTTATACAACATTCTACTGCTATTTCTTTTGGAAGAACTAGAGTATTCAACTCTTTAATGACTATATATATATATATATATATATATATATATATATATATATATATATATATATATATATATATATATATATATATATATATATATATATATATATATATATATATATATATATATATATATATATATATATATATATATATATATATATATATATATATATATATATATATATATATATATATATATATACCTGACAAAGCAATCACAATGTAGCTGGAAATCTTTAGTTAGGCCAAACAAAAAAAATTGTTTGGTTCCGGTTACCTGACCCCCACCTAGGTTTTCACACCGACCCTAAAGTTTTGTTTTACATATTTGAGAAAAAAAAATAAGAAAATCGTGAAAACTGTGAAGTCTTCCAAGAAATAGTGGATGTGGAAACTGACATCATCTTAAAAAGACAATATAAAACTGTTCTTCCAGTCTGTAATGGCTGTACATCTGTTGAGAAGAAACCAATAACACAGAGACCATATGGAAAACACCAGAAAAACATAACTACCTGAACTAGACACTCACATATGAAAAAACATAAATATATACAAAGAATAAAATAAAAAATCTACCTACCTCACCTATTTTAATATTGAGTGTAATTGGAACCACACAAATTTTTTTTTATGCCTTAGTATAGAATTATCATCAAAAGACCCTTTAAAATTTCCTTGAAGCATTTAAAACATTTACGACAAAATAGATAATGTATAGCAAAAAAAAATTTTGACAAGTAAGTAAATATATTATAAATAACAATCTATACCTATCTAAATTTATCTATCTTATCTGTCTGTCTGTGTCTGTCTATTTATCTATCTGTCCATATACAGCTATATACAAATAACAATTTTTAAAAATTATAAATTAATGTAAATATTATATCAAATAAATTTTTAACATTTATTTGCAATAGCTGGCTCATAAATTACTTGATTTAAAACCAATTTCTTTATTTGTAATTGGGATACCTAAATTATAATTAATATTATGAAAAATTGAAATTTGAAATTTATGATATTGTATTATATTGTATTTGAAGTATGATTGGAAATTGTATTAGATAAACTACGATGTCACTACATGTAAAGTGGAGATGATTCGCATGAAAGCCACTGTTTATATTGCAAGTTATAGGAATATGTATACGTTTCCATGGTTCACTGGCAGCTACTACACTTATCTATCAATTTATCATTTTGAATACTTGGTAATAGTACCCAGACTTGAGACTATAGGCCTGTGAGTGTATGCCACATATCATATTTTGTACAAATATTTCTAGTGACTCAATCAGAATTTTCTTGGCAGCACTCATAATTCATATAATAACACTGCTTATTTTTTTCCACTTTTGGAAAAGTAGTACTATAGTGGTGGTGTATGACAGGTATACATTCGTTGTAACTATAACCATGGATGTATTAATACATCCATGCTATAACTTATATATATTAAAAGAGGCCTAATAGTCTAGTTGGATCTCACAGCGATGGACATTGATAGCCTATGGGTATATATTACACAGGACATTATGGTTTAACAGGTGGTTTTGATCTAAGGTTTACCATACGGAATACACATGGTTTGTGCAGCACTTAGACAATAAAATAACAATAATAGTAGTAGTAGATACTCAATAGTCTACTGTTCACAGAGATTACAAGGTAACACACCTGTGTAGTACCATATATTACTACTGATAAACAAATATTGAACACTTCAAATTTACTTCTTGTCTACTGCCTGTATTGAAAGCTAGTCCTGTGAGATGGGGGAAATGTTTGTAAAGTTAAAACCTATTGTAAACACAGACACCTTTTGTGTTACCAAACAATACCATTCTAACAATAGACATTAATGCATAACAAGAAAAAGGAACAGAAATACAAAATAACACAATTTCTTTCCAAGTTCACTGCACATTTTAATGGTATTTGAATAAGCTATAGCACACTCAAATATCACTCCCCCCCCCCCATATGTCTCGCTGCAATAAGCAAAAATTAGCATACTTCCAAGTAAATTACTACAAAATTTTATTTTGTATCAATTCTTCAAATACACACATCTATCATATTCTATATATGATGTATGCAAATGTATTGAATTGTGTAATTTTCGAATAAACATTTTAAACACTCCGATATCTAAACGCAAGGCACATTAAAATAGACTCATCAACTCATAAAGGATAAATGCGAATTGTTGAAATTCAGATCTCTGATAAATTGGAATAAACTTTCACTGAAGAGAGTGGGTTATATTCAACATCATATACCACTTGTTGCAACGCTAAAATGACCCTGGTACCACGGTGTCACACAATACTATTATTGGCACTGTGCTGTCAGCACGATCGATTGCACATAGTGTTGTCCTACAGGCTACAGATCTGACTGGTCACACACATTTGCATACTTTTGTCCTCAGGTTTTCGTTACACTACAAATATTGCCAAAAATGAAACATTTCGATGTCAATTTGGATACGTGATCATTTGATCCAACGATTCCTTTACATCAAAAGCCTGACCACACACTGTATGTTCGGTTTTTTCCTAATTATTCAATTAAAAATGTAGCATTACGTGTACACAATATCATTAACGGCATCACTATATCATTCTCACGATTGCTGCAGCATACCACAACATTTTCCTCCGATGCGATGGATTTCATCTTTCGTACCGTTATACATAAAGCTACGCACGTCCGAGTCTGTAAGATAAATGTCTTTAAAAACAAATGTTTCATTAAGATAGACTCAAAATCCGTACTTACCTCATCTTCAGGTAGAAAGGAAATTAGAAACATTCATTTCTAGAAACAATGCGATAACGCGACCACCACTTTCGCTGTATAGTAGCTAGCCGTTCACACGCATTCAAAGCACTATCTATTGTTATTTAAATGAGGTCACCGCTCCCGGTTAGGAGAATTAAAATGTTAATCTGCAATCGCACAATTTACTATAGAAAAGCCACGTTGATGTGTTTTTTAATTCAAGTATTTATTTTGAATGATTCTTGTCATTATTTCTTCGAGACTAGATTATTTCATCCGAGACTATGTGTGAACCTAGTTACCTCACTGAAATGTCCAGTCTTTCCAAACAAATTCATCTTCATAACACAAGACAGGCCAGTAAAGGTAACATATACATGTACATCCCTACACAGTTGGGAAACGGGCATTTCACTACAGTGGTGCTGTTCTATGGAACAATCTACCCATATCCATAAAATGAGCTCCGAACCCATCGATATCTAAAAGCCATCTTAAGAATGTAGTGTGGTAATGTGGTTGGATATCTTTTAAAGTACACTGTGCCTCTGTAAACGTTTCCCCTAGTTTGTCCCTTTTTGTTTATTTTTCTGTGTACGTAATCTTGCAACAATTTCCATTGGGAGAACGATGACAATGCACTGAAATGGTGTCTATATATGAAAGATAAATAAGTAAATAAATAAATAAATATTTCGGTTCCAAGGCGTCGATTTTTGCTATGCTACGTAAGCGATCTGTTAATACATGTTTATTCTCAGTGTACATATCTTTATAGAATTTTTGTAAATAACTCCATCCCTTCAATGAAATGCGTAAGGGACTGCGGTCTACGAAAGTAATTTATCTCCTCAAAACAACTTGGAAGACCGTATAGGTCCTACAACTAGCATATCCTATATATAAATTGCCTATCGCAATGTAACTTTACAATCTCAACGTTGATACAGTAGCAATGCTGCTGGCTTGGTGTTTCACTCATGGGACAGTGTATTTTCAACTCAAAAATAGACACATTTCAGTCCTAGACTAACAATAACAGAGACAGTACAAACACAGCAAGATCCTTTGCCCAATCATATTGAAAAATATTGCTATTCTTTCATAGTGCAGTAAAAAACAGGCGTGTAATGAAGACTTTACACATTGACTTGATGATTTTTAATGACTCGACTACTTCTACATCCTCATTGCACGGCATCTATATGTAATAGTTTCTTTTGCACTAAAAGTTGCTTGAGTATGTGTAAAAATGTCATGTTATACGGGTGAAACACCAAGGCAAAGTCATTTATATTTAATTTATGCTGTGATGGGTCGCTCTAGCTCACTGCAGGCTACGTACATTTGTATGGTTCATAAAATGTAAAAAATACTGTCCCATTTCCAGTCTTTATAATACCCCTTTATAACTCCTTAATACATGATATTAGATTGGTGTAATTTTCGTGTTTATCATCTAAAAAATTAAACCATTTTGTTTTGCCACTCCTAACTAAAACCTTTTAAATCACGTTTTTAAAAACACAGTTTCGGGATAGCTGAACTTCAGTAAAATACGATAGAAACGTAAAGTCTGTCGTTGGTGGCGTTTTTGTTCCCTTCTCGTCAATTATACATCGCATGAACAATCACCGATAACTTCCCATAATTCAAAAAAGACAAAAATTAGGCTTAAATGTCTATTTTTCCCCAACTTTACATCATGCGTTGTTTGCAGCCTGAGATCACATAGGCCTATCATAAATTGGAGTCTTACTGTTGAATTGGTAACGACCCTTCATTCAAACTATTTTATCGTAGATCCGGGTCTAAAGGCTGCTAGACCTATTTATATGTACTTTGGCCCATGCATAGTTTATTTCAATGCCATAGCAACCAATTAGGAGACTCTCAAAATTATAATAACGTGGGTGCTGGTATAAAACATTCATAGATCAACATTGCGAAGTTACTCGGACATCCTCCTACACTTAGCCGTCCCACATTACCTAGATGTCGAACGATCGATCAATGTTCCCGGTACTAGATACGACATCATCTAAAATACCCTGGTAGAAGAAGAAACCACAGCTTATCCTTTTCTCACGGCAAGTTTTACTTCGGAGTCCTTTTTAACTGTACATATATATCCGATTCGGTGAAGTCCTGAGGTATTAAGTTGAGTTTAATCAATATCAATCACTTCATCTTTGGGCCGTTGGAAACTTGGAACATGGACCATAGTCTCCATACCTTCAGGTTATTGAACACCCCGTCCATCTCCCCTACACCCTCAATGCTAAATTGTGCTCGCATCGAAAATAAGCTTATATCCGCAACTTGAAGGTAAATCGTCGCTGAGTACGACCGGGAGCTGAGAAGGTAGACACATATTAAATTAATGGAAAAGAAAAATTGTCCGTGTAATTGTATTATACATGCAATGCTAAGAACATCTAAATAGGGGTATGGCTTTATATAATAATAATTTATTCCCACGTACAAAAAAAAAATGTGATACAGAACAGAACTAAATATCCTTATGTATATACATAAACGTGTTATTCGGGAAAAGGGTGTGGAAGTAGTTGTTAGACAACTAATCGAGTCCTCCCCTCACAAAACATATGACACTCATCATTTAATTTTGCCCTGCTTCAATTTTGCCCTGCTTCAATATATCAATTTGTTGATATCACTATGAGTGCAAAACGCAATGAAAATTGTCCTGAACATTCATAGAACGACGTATACCAACACATGACCTCCCAAAGAACAAAGCATCGTGATTCCATGCATGACTGGTTCTCACCGGGCCCATACTTTCCACTGACCAGTCGTCACTGCACTCTTGCACAACATAGCTATAACCATAGACAGTGGAGGGGCCGAAATATATACAATCTATCGATCGACACAAAGAATTCAGAACCAAGTGGAATCAGAAGGCATTGAAGGTAAGTATAACACGCCTTCAGTAACAATCTACGATATATTCAGCAATCAAAAATAGGTATACTCATAGAAAGTTTTTTGTCCCTTGCAAAAAAAATCATGTCGTCAAAGCAAAATACAATGTAAGTAAGTTAACAACAACGTAGTGTTTATTGCAGTCAAATGTCATGTGAGGAAGTCACATATAAAAACCTGAACACGGCCGTACTGATATACCAATTCTTTCTGGTCTATAGGCCTACAGACGAATACAGAGCACCGTCAGCTTTAATGACTATTTTAGTTACTTCTTCGGTCGAAAAGACAAAAATATCTAGTTTGTACAGATGAACAATGATATGAGCAAGGAAACGACCAGAGCTTTTTGTCAATAATATCTACAAGTTGAGGAGACTGAGAATCTGTGCTGGTTTTTGCTAATGTTAGGCCTAACAATTAACCTTACATTTGCGGGGTTTTTTTCAAGGTTTTAATATCCTAGTTTGGGTAGCATTTAGGTTTAAATTAAATTTGTCGTTTTTATGAACAAGATAATCGGTATAAATTTATCACCACATCAGGAGAGCTATATGTGTTTCTAAATCTCTAATAAATACGTGTACATCTATGTGTTTAGTATGTGTGTAACAAGATAGCAGCACCTCTAGGAAGCCCATGTAAAAATTGTAAAACTATTGGTGGTAGCATATTTTTCTGTTTATGGGAACGTTACCACTGTAGTTGTTCAAATCACATTAAGAGGCATTTAACAGCTTATATCTCGTTGTACGAAAGCTTCATTATTGTGAAGTCTATATGACTTTTCGTTTATGTTCCCCTAAGGTGATCGTTTTCTGCTTTTGTACTTCCAAAACAAACGGTATTGTATAACGCGACATTCCCATCTTTATTGTGTATTGTATCTAACCTGATGACCCTTGAATGCTCTTCCTTTGAGTAACTTAACAATATAATTCCGTGCATGATATGCCTTGCTGCTCTTTGAGTGACTGACTTGTGTCATCACTTTTGTTTAGTGCCTAGCAACTGTAAACAGTACCTTAGGCAAGAACAATGACAACTTTCACACGTACTGTATATAATAGCCATGATATCCATCATACAAGGGGATTTCAGATTAGTGTCTCGGTGACAGCGATTTGTTGATCTTGATGCATAGATTATCAATCGAATGTGAAACATAGTCTTGCTTAGTCCCTGTGTAAGTCAGATCTGCTTTCGTTTTTATACAAATCTTCCGGTTTTGAACTTGCACTTCTTCTTATGAGGAAATGCCTCTCAATTGACCAAGACCATCTGGACAGTAATGGCCCTTTGTTTCTTTTCAGAAATGTAGTATGTGTGAGGGATGAAACTACCACTAGAATCTGGAAACGTGTATAAGTTAATGTAGCCTAAGAGTAACTTCTGTGTTAATAGGTCGACATAGGGGACAGTCTGCCCCGTCTGATACCTATATATAATGCAGTAATTTATCAATTGAATAGACTCCGCAGATAGGACATTCAGTACCAAATTAATCACGCCTACTTGAAACCCCTGTTTAGAGCTGTATCATAAATAACGTGTTTAAAAGTCTCAGTTTTTTAGGACTATTAACGACCATCTTTTTTATGTTTTGGCACTGGCCAAGTGTTTAATGTATCCAACCATGTGAACCTATTGTCAACTCTTCAATATGTGGTACCGTTGTCATCGGATGATACACTGGTACATGCACAATACATGAGTTATAATTCTGTACTTAGGTGCTATCAATGATATCGTTAATGGGTGCAAATAAACAAAAAACAGAAATGAAAGAGAAAACATAACATATAAATGAGATGTTGGGTTCTTTTTGAAATGCTGTAATAAAGAATCAGATGTTGGCATCAATAACCTAGAATCGTTTATTTGAACGTAAGTACTCATTTTTGCTTGTAAATGGCAATGAACTGAAAATACGTTTAAAGTGTTACCAACACCCTTCCATCACATGATAAAGTCACAACTATATTTTGCTGACGATAGCAATATTTTACAAAGCATTTTTTTTTAGAAATTTACCTCGAAAGTACAAATTAAAAGTAAGACTAGACTATTATACTTCTAATGAATTATAATAATGAATGTTTCACACAACGAGATATAAGCTGTTAAATGCCATCCTAGACTTTTATACTTCGAGAAATCTATGACAGGTTTAAAACATCACTGCCCGTTTTATTTTAAACAAATTTGCAAGACATTGAATGCACTACAAAACCTTGGATCACACCAATTATCTTTCCAAATGGTCAGCAACAAAGTGCCTAAACCAAAGTCAATTAGCGATTCAGTTCAAAGAAAACATCCAAGTAAAGGCTAACACTACGATGCAACACACAAGGGAAATATGTCCCCTTCATCAAATAGTGACAGTTCTATGTCCAAGGATTGCTATATTGATTAATGTAAGTGGGTAAAAATATTATCTTTGTCTTCTAAACAGTGTCATCCTATTCAGTACACTTTGTCAGTGGTATATGAAGACAATAGAATTTCTGACTCAGCATATCAGGCTAAAGAATATCTGTTAAACTATAGTATATATAATGAAGTTAACATTTTCTTATACAGATGGAAGTTGCCAACGCACTCGCATCTCAACAACTTCTAGATTTTTTCAAATGTCCAATGTGTGACAACAAAATAGACGTCCCTAAACAACTTCCATGTTACCATTCATGCTGCAAAATGTGTTTGGAAAAATCACTTGTTGAAAGTGCATTTGTCGAGTGTCAACTTTGTCGAAAGCGTGTCACCTCAGAAAAAGATCATGGACGTTTCCCTGACAGTCAACTATTACTGCAGATGACACAGCGTTTTGGAATACAGACAGATCCTCGACCGCAAGACTTGTTGGCGTTTAACCCGACTTCATATAAACCTTTGACAACTTTGCAGTGTATCGTACACAACAAACCATTGCTCTTTTGCAAGTCATGTGACTTACCTGTTTGTTCGACGTGTGACAAGAAGATACATGCAGGGCATCGTATAACAACCCTTTATCAGGCTGCGGAAAATAAGAAAGACGATTTGTGGGGTAGTTTAACAGCAATTGAATCTGGAATACAGAAGATAGACAATATCATGGAGAATCTAGAAAAGTACGAACAATCCCTATCCGACACAAAACAACAAGTGAGAGAGGAGGTAGAAGAATTTATTCAGCAACTAATTCACGATATGGAAACACAGAAAGAGAAGCTATTGGGTGACTTGGATGAATACTGTAAGACAAGCAAGGACAGTATTGTTGAAAGAAGGCAACAAATGCAACATCAATCTGAGCAGTTCAAAGAAACTAAGGACGTTGTGAATTCATTGCTAAAGGAAAACAAAGAAGGAGACAAGGGCGTGTTTGTCTGCCTAGCAAGGCAAGCCCAAAACAAACTAAAAGATGTGGGCAAGGATATTTCGAAGTTGAGGAAGAAGAAGTACGGTGGACCTATGCCGTCTATAAAAGATATCAGCTTTACAAGAAACAGCTCTCTAACAATCCATCCGATTGGTGAAATAATACTGAATACGGAAGATGCTTTTGGTAGGTGCGTGTCTGTTATTAGTTTACCACTGTCTCCTGACTATGTAGCAAGTAGAATGACACTTCGGTCATCAATGTCCCGGATGTCTTTGCAAGTATTCGGTTCTCATGAAGACTTGTCGCACAAGACAGAGCCCACTGTACCAGGGAATGTTCCAAGGCGAACAAAATCTACAGCTCGTCGAAAAAACACGGGTAAGAGCTATAAGTAATATACACCATCAAGTCTGTTTGCGATATTTCGTTGTCAACAACGACCCGGGTCATATGACGCTTCTAGGAAAAAGTTCAATCATTATTTTAAACATGATAATAAAATTCAAGTCATTCTCAACTTATCATATGTCTGGTATATATTGAAACTGCACATCTAGAATACTTGGCAATAATCATATTGGGTATTCTGAAAACAATTCCACATATAGTTTGCGTAGTTTGGTTCCATGCTTTGAACTATTTACACTTCTCGAAATCTCAGCTATTTTTTTTTTCTTATTTAAAACTAAGGTATGTCATGGTATTCCTATAATGTCGTTTTAACATGGTATGCTTCCTAGACCATTTGCTACATTCGACGAGAGAAAAAACCATGTGAAATTTCAAGTAGGCTAGCTCATACAACCTCATTTCTTTCATAATATGAACAAAATCTGATAGTGCCGTTCAATCTGGCTGGATATATATGCGTCGACATGTAAGAGAATCTTAAAGGCCCTGTTAGGACTATGATTAAAATGTGTGACAAACACTTTTCAGACAGATGGTACAGAAAAAAGAATAAATGTTAACTTCTCTTTTTGAACCACCCTTACCTTCATGTGCTTAAATAGGACAAATTATAAAAGTTATCAATATGCATATGGTTGATATATTCCATAGCATCGACGTTGAGAGGTAGATCCAGACTCACTACTGCGCAGTCTCTAATGAGTGGGCCACTGTCACTTGCACAGGGATCGATGGAATTTGAATCTGATGTATGACGACCAATCGGACACCAATCTGTCTAAGATGGATAACCCGTCTCTTGAACATACCATTAGTAGTTTCAATGGGCATGATACCGTAAACAAAGACAATAACATCCAAAATGTCAATGGAGCGAACAGAAATAATCCAAAACTAGAAAGACGAACCTTGAACACTGGTATGTAAAGTTTATCATGATTACCATAATATTATGAAACCAAGCATTAACCCATATTCAAACACAAATAGTATATGACATACAGCTGATTGACAAAGTTAATTAAATATATACACTAGCTACTTTTGAAATAAACTTTGAAGCCACAGCACAGTGCATTATACTGTAGTTACTTTGGAACGGTAAATTGGAAACGAATGCGACATTTCAATCCCGTTTCCAATTTACCATTTTAAAATAACTATATTGCACTGTCCTATTGATTCTTGGAACCATAAACAATATATTTTCCATTGACAGCCACACTTTTGTCATGGGAGAAATGGTACTTTGCGAGAAAGACAACAACTTCGAGAAAATGTGGGCCCATTCGGTTTTTTTCCTGATGTTTGACAAAACAAGTATGTTGCTCTTGTGGTAGAACAAAAAAAGAATCCCACATGCCTTGGATGGAAAATCTACGTCATCCCCAGAACACCATTGTAATCACTAGGGATAGTATTTTGATAAAGGTACACTGTCTTATTTGGTATCTTGTACTTTGGAGCGTTCATTTCGCCCAATTTACTTATACCGGATAAATTAACCAATCCCTTCTCATGCGTGACATGTTTTTTTTTATTAAACAGTGTCTAACACTGAAAAGAACGACAAGAACCAAGAGCCATTTTCCTCTGTGTCAGTTCTACCACCAATATCAGCATCAACTGTGAAAACGGGTTCTGGACACTTGAGCCAACGATGGGTTAAACGTGGTGACAAGGAGAATCCCGGGTTAAGTGACCCATCACAAACTCCTACACGATCGTGTGCTACGCCTACCCTCAGTAAATCCTACAAGTCACAGAGCCCATACCATCTTCAAGTAAAGCCGTTAGTTCTTAGAACTGGGACGAAAATGGAAAAGAAAAACGGTAAAACAACTTCACATGAATATTTCAAAGGTCAAAATTATCTGAGCATATCCTTATCATAGTTTAAAGTGCGTAAGATAATGTCAAATTCATATCTTTTCGAAAGTACAAGCAGTAAGGTTGGCAACGAGACTCTGAGTTTTGAAACTTGATATTTCCGCCGAGTATAGTCCTTCTTCATTTAAGGGTGGTGGGTAGGTACAGTGAGCGGATCGAACAGTATGTATATGCACATGTGTTCATTCGTGTGTATGTGTGTGTTCACGCGTCTGTGTATGTGTGAGTGGGTGAGTGAGTGAGTGAGTGAGTGAGTGAGTGAGTGAGTGAGTGAGTGAGTGAGTGAGCGAGCGAGAGTGTGCGTGCGTGCGTATGTGTGTGTGTGTGTGTGTGTGTGTGTGTGTGCGCGCGCGCGTGTGTCTCAGCGTATGAAATATTTAAAGTTTTCAATAATGCATTCTTTGCTTTAATATAGGTTGATGGTTACGTGACTAAATATGAGGATGACATAGACGTATAGCCAAAATGAAATAAAACAACACGGTAGGATAGTTTTAAATATAGATCTACTCAAATAGCCTCCATGCCAGTTTCAATTTCTCTTGCAGATGTGGACATAAAGGACGTTATCAACTTTGTTTCAGCAAAGTTGACAGTAGAGCAATGCATTGGAGTAGCAAGAGGCCTTGGAGTTCCTGATGTTGATATTGATGCAATTATCTACAATAATCCTAATAATGCCAATGAACAGAAATACAAAATGTTGTGTACATGGAAACAAAACCTTGGTACAAAAGCTAGTGTCAGCATGCTGCAACAACAATTAAAAGCTAATCGTCGAACGGACCTTGCAGAAAATCTACAAAAGAAAGGTAGGTATAAAAGGTTACTATAGGTAACATTACATGCAAAGACCAATTATTTGATGCGTGGTTATTGCATTACTGCTATCAGTGGGTGCATATGGATTAGATTAGACATCTTTTGTTCAATATATTCTATAGAACTGCCAAAGTTTAATCCTAATCCGACTCTTGCCTTTAAAGTTGGATTATGCGAGGACGCATACCATGCTTGCAAGTTATTCATGGGCTTATTGAATTTTACAGTGAAATACGCCATGTATGAAGTTACCAAGATCAGAACATCCTGACAATTGCATGTATGGACTGGGATATAACACTCAAAAACTATTATTTCTTTCCAATAACCGTGTGTGACGTCATGATCACAATGAAAACAAAACAACACTGAAATGACATTACCTTCAACAACCTATCAGTGATTTACACTGCTACTCATCTTCAGCTCGTGTTTAACAATACTGACAGTGAGTGCAACAGAAATACCACACTATTGCTTTCCAACTCAATGTTGTTCGCATCTGTTGTTAATTATAAATTTGAATAATTGACACCATGTATAATATGACAGCCATGTGAGATGTACAATGTGAATTCTTACGTCATCTCTTTATACAGTAAATTGAATAACCTTAATGTCAATCATAAAACAACCCGGATATTGAGCTCCATCAGGTTAATTGCAATTATATATTGCAAGTTGTGACGTCATCAATTAGTATCAATCTTATTTGTATTTTACAGATTATACATGAAGATATGTAAGCTGACATCGAAGCCAGCTATACCAATAAAGTCCTTTGCAAGAACTATGAAAGAACAGACAGACAGACAGACAGACAGACAGACAGACAGACAGACAGACAGAAACTACCCCGGAATTCGATATAAAAAACATCAAATAAACATTAAAATTCATACAAATGTTGATCTTACCGGATTGACCAATTATTCGGAAATCATTAAAACACATGACTAGTATATGGTTATCGTGATAACTGAACCTGATAACAAAATGAACCGAATTTTAAAAGGTTATTCAGAGCCATTTTTTTTAATGTGTGGGAACTTGCACAGTGAATTGTACACTTATTTCTTGACCTTATAAGTTCAATAGTACATATTCATCTTTTTATATCAACACATGTCTAATAGTAAGTTACATATTTTTACAGAAAAGATGTCAATGGTTACAAAGTCGTGGGTCTTGGCTTGGTTTGAACGGTCACTTGAGATAGTGCACGTGAAACCACTACACACTTCTAGACTGGGAACGAGCAGAATTTACTGAATTTACGGCAGGGGCCTGGGGGGGGGGGATATCGTGGTCAAAATGTTTTCGCCCCCACCCCCTCTCAAAAGATTTCATGGCCACCAAAATGAACCAAATATATTTTGTATTCACACCCCTACCCCTCCACCGAAGGGTACACATACAGTTTAACATGACATTGTGCAATTATTACGGTAACCCCTACCTGCATTCAGGAAATGTGGAAATGTATGATACCCTACAATTAAGTAAGAGCGACTCCAGGGTCATATAGATAATAAGAAATTCCTTTACAAATAAATGTGGGTCTCACCAGAGAAATCTCACATTGAGAGAGATTCCCAAAAGTGTCATTAATAAATACATATACTCTACTAACAATATTTTTCCAACTAACGGAGGCAGGAGCAAGACTCCCTCTACCGACAAAAAAATATTGCCCTCTCACTAAAACAAAATCCAGTCTCCCCCGCCCTCCTCCCTCTCAAAAGATGATAAAATGATGCCCATCAATTGGACAATTTGTTACGAACAGCTCTTTGGACGACGAACAGATCCGTTGGCTGCACATGTACTGTTTTGGGACCTTCTCTGATATACTGACCTTTGAAGCTATTCTTTGAGTTACTAAGCAAGATATTTCCGTCAAAGGTATGCATTATATCGGGTCACTGATATATATAGACTTCATATTTCTTCTGCTTAGATTAATAAATCGGTTCATTCTTGGTGGAGCTTACATCATAGCTCGGTAGGCCAGAGACCATAGTTCACAAAAAAATAATTTTTGGTAGTTTATTGTAAAATTTTGGAGAGTTCTTCAGTAGTTGGCATTGCATTGCAAAACTCACGTTTAACTCGCATATTATTTTTAAAAAAGAGTCACAGATTAATAATCAAAGGGCCTACACGTTATAATATAATTCATTGACACGTCGTTGTATTCGCAGCAAATTCCACCCCTTCAATACGTCACCCCGCTACTAGTACTAGGTAACAAGCTGAGCCCGTAGACAGACCTGCCTGATCTATCGCCGTGACGCAGTCTTAAAGGTAGGTTGATCTAAGGCGCTAAAACCTAATTTTGTGCAATTTAAATTGTTTTAAGGATCAAGAGTGAAAGTAGCTTTAGTTGTCCGCTATAGAAATGCAAACAAATGTACAAGTTGAAGCAGGAAGAGTTTACCTCATGACAACGCGTAAGTTCACGTTACGTATATACTCTGTATCGACACCGTTGTGTTTGAAATACATGTACAGCTTTTCAAGTTTGAAAAGTGGGACGCAAAAAAACCAAAAAAACTATAAATGTGACATGAATTTATAGCCAACAAAATAGAAAGTGGTCAATTTGCGGTGCTTTATGAGTTTTCTATGTACAATGCACATATACGCTATATGTAGTGCGAGCATAATAGACTTGCCCCCTTTTGAAATCTAAAAATAGCCATGACGTCGAGCTCACACAACTGACTACAAGTAAACTGAAACTATACTGTACGTATATGTTTTGACTATAAAATAGAAATCAACTGTTTCGAGTTACAATGGCCATTATCATAGTTTTTATTGTGGTTTAATAAGCCATACCAATAATGACATTTTGTTATACCCATGCCACCAAATTCCTATGTTAAAAATGGGCCCTTACGGAATTTTCATTCTCAAAAGACATTCTAACTGATCGTCTCATGAGATTCGGCGAGATTTGAATCGTCAGAAAGAGATGTCAATTTGTTTCAATGATGTAAGAATTGCGTATCTGAAACAAAGTCCCAATCTTGTAGTAATTAGTTGCCATTCGGTCAAATCAACCCATTCAATAAAACAAAAACCAGAGTTTCAGAAATTCCCCAATTCCAGAAATGTCCGCCTTGTTGTCCCCAACGAACCAAGCCCAAGAGCGACGATTATGTTGAGTCCCATCCGGCTGGCCGCCTGTGAGTCTATGTCCATCTATTATATATTTAACATGTACATGGTAATTTAAATAAAACTTGGCAACAATATGGGACACCATTTTCATATTTTCTTATTTTTCGTATGATATGCACGTCATTTTGTTTCACAGAGAAGGAAATTGTTGTTGATAATAAAATACAAAGCTTAGAATTTCAATGATTCATTTGTATAATCATAATTTGTAGTAATGTGTCCTATAACAGCATGTTGGATGCAATTGGTTTTAATGTATCATTTGCATAAGTAATGGAATGTAGACCATGTATGGTAGCTAAGAATTTCACATTCTGATACTGCGTGTAAGAACTAATCAAAACAGCTTGTGTTTTGTCCTTACGGAAGGCATTCAGTTTACATTTGGTATTTTACTAGACCTATCTCATATATCATTACTATCTATGTACTGTGTATAGTTGCTGTCATTCTTATCTTCTAATGAGATTTATTTCACACCCTTTTACGGCATAAGTAGACTTGCTATGTATGGTATTATAAAGTTATATAAATTTGCAGTTTACTTGTAGGGCCACCATTGACACATCAATTAACTGCACATCATTGTCATCACATATTTCTGATTTGTTACACTTAAGCTTGGTCATCGGGAAGTTCATTAGATTTATAACCTTCCTGAGTAGACTTGAAGAGATCACTGGTAAATTTCACATTCAAGTGATGATGATTGAGATCTTTTCATGCAAATCGCTGGGATAGGTCAAGATATTCTTCATATTGAAATTTTTTATGTTTTTTTAAAATATATTTTGCAGACAAAAGAACTACTACTTGAACATGAATTAGACGACATTTCGAATGTCAAGATCGTAAAATAAATATGTCCAATAGATCAAAGTGTGGTGGAAGTGTATATCAAAGAACAGCGGCAGAATGGGCGATGGAGAGCAAATTGTCAGGAAAAGTGAAAAAGATGCGAAACAAAATGGAAAAGACAAGTAACATACATAAGAATCTCAAAGAATATCGCGTCTTGTTCTTGGATAGAAAACAGCAAGTTAAAAACGCTATGGAAGTGTTTGTAAAAGAGGTTATTCAGAGTTTACTTGAACAGAAAAAAATTTTCCTGAAAGATCTGGACACATTTTTTGAGACACATGAGCAACTGGTTAACGAAAGAATGAAAGAAATGAAGAAAACAATTGAAAAATGCAAAAGATGCATGAGCGTCGCGAACCTACTTCACCAGAAAAATGTTGGTGACGATAAGGTCTCGTCTGTATTTGAGGAACTGGATGACAACGCAAAAACTTTGAAAGGAAAATACGGTGGACCATTACCATCTTTTAAGGATATCTGCTTTTTGGAAAACAGCTCGCTCATGACTTGTCCTATTGGAAATTTATTATTAGACAAAGGTTCTCTGAACAGGCCTGAAACTGCCCGTAGTATTCAGCTGTTACGTGAAGATTCCAAAAGTAGAATGTCATATCGTTCGATAGAATCTCGAATGTCATGGGACATCGGTAGACCGAAACAAAGTGCTGAAGAAGCTGTTCGTATTCATCCGCATCCTCCAAGAAATAAAGTCCAACACCAAACGGATGTGTATGGACACACAGCACAAGACGTCCAATCAGAGTTGTCTGTTAATACTCCGAAATGGGCATACGGTACTCAACTTGAAGGTAAGAGTTTTCTTCTTCTTCTTCTTCTTCTTCTTCTTCGTCTTCGTCTTCTTCTTCTTCTTCTTCTTCTTCTTCTTCTTCTTCTTCTTCTTCTTCTTCTTCTTCTTCTTCTTCTTCTTCTTCTTCTTGTTGCTGCTTACATACATACATACATACATACATACATACATACATACATACATACATACATACAGACAGACAGACAGACAGACAGACAGACAGACAGACAGACAGACACGCACACACACACACACACACACACACACACACACACACTTGTATTGTCTTATTTTGTTTTGAACAAAATGCCATAGATGGCTATAAACGTAGAATCCAAAAATTGCAAATTCAATTTCAAAATTCAACTGAGTTTTAAAAATAGCCACACCTTTTTCCGCCTTTGTACTTGGTGGCAACATGGTAGCAAGTTCCATAGAGGTATGGTCCATTTGGTATAGTGAACGATAAGTCTTTGTTGGAGCGGATGGTGGTGTAATTTGACTTCTGTGTTTGACGAGTGGTGTGTTTAGTGTGATTATCTTGGCAGAGGTGTTTTAAATTTGAAGGAGTAAATTCTATTCGTGAAGCTTGTTAAACACGTCTGTCCTGGTGAGACGCCCAGTCAAGAGGGACGTATACTCTTTCTTGTGTACACATGTATAAATACACACAATGGTTGGCAAAATCACAAATAATGCAAAGATAGATGATACAATGAGTCAAAGGAACATAATACCCTCCTTATTCCATATTCTAAAATGATGGTAGCTAAACCATTCGATAAAGGAACGACTGGACAAATTGTAGGATGCCAAAGGAGGAGGGTGCTTGAAAACTCTGATGGCCTGAAAGGGAGGCCATGAAATATTTGCTCTTGATTTCTGGCTCTAGCTCTTCGAACCAGGAGCAGTCGTCTTTGTATACTTTACAACCCGAATATTTGAAAGCGTTCCTTGAATCAAACATTTTATTCATAAATAACTACATTATGTAATAGAAAGTGACCTTTGACATGCAAAGGTACTATAAAAATGTTATCAGAAATCTTAAACTAAAAAAACTCTAGGTTTGATAGTCAATTGTGATGTTCTAGGGGTGTCGATGTGTACATTAATAAATTAACCAATCAGATTAATTCCTCGGTAATTATTCAAAGCTGGAAATACAATATGAAATATTTTTAGTTGTGCTTCAATGCCGTATATATATATATATATATATATATATATATATATATATATATATATATATATATTTCCTGTGAACACTTGTTAACAACCACACAAGATACCTATTGTCCGAGATTTCTTTGTTATGTATTGGAGAACTTATTTAAAAGGTCGCTTTCAGACAACTGCAATAGAAAGGAACTGACATTCCGAGCATAACTGCATACATACGTACACGCGTACGTACAAGTAGGATCAAGTACAAAAATGATTTTTTTTTTCAATAGTTTTTTCCCCTTGTTAATGTTATGGGCCCGATGTAAGTCATAGATATGTAAGGTGCAAACCTGTCTCGACCGTTTAAAGTATTTTGATCGGCATTAACCTGTTGAACTATCTTGTTACGTTATCTGTTGTTGGCAAAAAATCGCCATTGTTTACACTCGTTTGCGAAGAACCCATGCCGCTGTAGGCATGCACAAAGGAATGCAAGTTGTTATCTTAGGGGCCGGGCATTTTGAAAAACACCACTTGAAGTGGGGGGGGGGGGGGTGTCACGTTGGAAAACGACGGGGGAGTACTAGTCGTTTTGGAAAACACCGCAACATTCAATCATATTCAAATGGTGTTATAGTAATATCACGATAGTAAGACCTATAATAGAAATGATATGTTAAATATACAAGTGTGTGACGGTGTGGTTGGAGGAATGGGGTCACTTTGGAAAATGTGGTCTTACTATGGGGGTCACTTTGACTTTGGTCATTGGACGGGGTTGAGTAAACCCATGTTCAGCTCTAAAACACCGCCCCCTCCTTCAGTTACAAATGCCCGGCCCTTTATAGTAACCAATCCCTATGGTTTTATCAACCTGTTTCTGGCGAAATGTGGACAAAAAAAGATATGTGCAAAATTATGAAAGATTGTTAAACACATTAATAAGCCGTCACTTATTGTCGCGACCTTGACCTTTATGGTAAAACGGCGGTCATATTTGAGGTAAAAAGCACATATTTCCTCATAACTCACACAGTTTACTTAATAGTGTCTACCCCATAGTATCAATAGTCAGCTTCCTAATTGGATCTTGGTGTTTGACCTTGACCTCCATCTTCAAGGCCAAATAGCCCAAAAGACATTTTAACCATAGCGCAATAACTTTAATACACAGAGTTTACTCAAGTGTCTACATCCATGTTATCAGAGGTAAGCTGTCTTTTAAAAAATACCTCGACCTTTGACCTTGACATTCATCTTCGAGGTCAAATAGGAAATTGCTCCATAATTTTAGAAGTATACCCAGAGACAATGTTTAAGTGAGTGTTCCCACATTATTAGAGGTAAATATTTCTATTCAGATACTATCCACATAAAATAATATTATTAGAGGTAAGCGTTTTGATAAGACACTAACCCATGACCTTGACTTTGACTTACTTATTCAGAGGCTGATTAGCGATTTCAAGAATACTTTCTAGTTTTCCATTAGACATTCATACTTGTATTGATGAATCTGTTTAGAAACTGACCTATGACTTCAACAATCGATCTTAGGCTCAAATAGTAATTTGCTGAATAAAGTTGAAACATTTCTTCTTTCAGGTAATCCATAATCAAATAAGCCATGAATACCTTTATGTTTTTGACCAACAGCAAATGTGGTAAACTTAGACAATGGGAAACGTTTTATAGAGTTGTGAGAGGGTGATCATTAGTGACATGTCTGTCTATTGACCAAACGCCAACCCTAGCATGCATAGAAAAGGACAAAAAAAATTAGACAATAAATTAGAAATATTAAGAGGTGAAAAAAATCACAGCCATAAATGCATGCCATAGGGTACTTGAGGTCAACGGTGACTACTTGTACATGTATAACTGCATGTTCTTAAAGCATACACAATATTTTCAATGAAAAATTTACAACGTTTTCAATTGAAATGAAACAATTGTACATTTCTTTCATACAATGTTAGGTAGTGAATTCACTGTTAGTACACCCTCAAGCGGTACAGTTCCAATGGATATTGAAGATATTGAAGAGGCTGACGACGGTTCAACATTATCTGACCCTTCATCAGCTGAAGAGGACATTGATAAAGAAAAACGTCAACTTCCATTCCATAACGAATTTGAAAGGAAGTATACCCCGGAGCCAGAAGAAAATTTGTTTGAAAGCCATGCATCCAGCACAAGTAGGTGACATACGTGTACTAGGGGTCAGAATTTAACATTCCGATCAAAGTTAATCGAGTGGTTTATAATGTTTATCATGTTTGATATATATATATATATATGTGTGTGTGTGTGTGTGTGTGTGTGTGTGTGTGTGTGTGTGTGCGTGTGCGTGTGCGTGTGTGTGTGTGTGTGTGTGTGTGAGCGTGTGTATGTATGTATGTATGTATGTATGTATGTATGTATGTATGCATGTGTGTGTGCGCGTGTGCGTGTGTGCACTCACTCTGCTCTTTTCTCTCCTTGTTAAATAGGTCCCTTTCCCGTCAGAAGATATTTGTGGAGAAAGAAAACGCCGAAGCCTAGGATATCGATCGGTGTATCTGTTCACACATCACTTCTTCCATATATGCAACCACGACCAAATCCTAAATACGAGTCAGTAATGGAAAAGTACATCGGTAGGTTAGGTTGTATTAAACTTCACTATCAAAAGTTGTTCAAAAATTGTTTGCGTCTATTCACTTGGGAAGTTTCGTGTGCCAATAATTATACCTAACGCTGGATCATTTTGTCATTTACGATTTGCGGAGAACGAAATAGGATAAATGAACTTCTTATGTTATGATCAGTGTATTTAGGGAAGGTAGCTGGCAAAGAATAAGTCTGATAATTCTATTCAGAGTCAATCTGATAATAATCCGATACCTGTAGTGTCTTTTGTATTCCATGTTCACGTTTGGACTTGACTATAATGGTCTGAGGTCTTGGGATGGGGAAGACCATTAGAAAAATGTAAACATGTGAAATATAACAAACCAGGATGCATATGAAGACAATGGATACAACTCACCGACTAGTAGACCACTGCGTTGGAATTTTAAAAAATGTGTTTACGTTTGGAATTTCACACTCCCTCAAGTCTATTTTAACCTAAAACAAGCTATAAGTTTCTTATCTAGAAAATGGTCTTAGACTTCTACAGGATGAACTTAATACAAGTATTCTTAGCATGTAGTATAATTACATTGGGTGATTGAACCGTTCGTTTATCCTCCTGTTTGTATTGTGTTGTTGTTGTTGTTGTTGTTGTTGTTGTTGTTGTTGTTGTTGTTGTCGTCGTCGTCGTCGATTGTCGTTGTGGTGGTGGTTGTTATTATTGTTGTTGTTGTTGTTGTTGTTTTTGTTGTCATCCTCGCCGTTGCTGATAATGGTGATGACGGTATTATTGTTTTTAAGTTACAGGAAAACGAAACATTGGATTACCACTGATAAATCCCACAGGTGTTAGACGTTGCCACTCGATTCAGCAACATCAGGCAAGGCCTAACCACCGTGAAGCACTGAAATTAGAGCTGATTGGCAAATCAACAGTCCTTACAGAGCCTAGAGTTCAGCAGACGAAAAGTAAGTTAACTAACTCACAGCCACTTCGTCCTTTCCATCATACGTGAAAACAAAAATCAAACATGTGATATGTCTGAAGCTATATTCCAAAGTATCTAACAAAGATGAAATCCGAATGCTCGAATTAGTTATGTATTTCCAAGCTGATAAAAAAGTTCAATGTATGTATCTGGAGATTTGAATAATTTACTCAATAGAAAAACTGTCTGGATGAACTTATCAATTGAACTTTACCTTTCAGATGAAAACGTAAACAAGGCTGTCAAAGCTTTGTCGGGAAGTGTTACCTTAGAGAAATGTAAGAAAGTTGTAAGAGACCTTGGTGTTGATGATATTAAAATCGATGATATTTCTCACAATCATCATGGTGCCGAAGAACAGAAATACCAGATGCTGTGTGCATGGAAACAGAAACTCGGTAGTAAAGCGAATGTGAGGATGCTACAACAAGAACTGATAGCCAATGGATTGAAAGAAGTCGCAGAATATCTTCAAGAGTGGTCCACGGACTAAACGCTTTATAAATGTGGACACTTTACAATGTTTCAAAGCGATATAGATCACTAATTAATGTCACGCATTATAGATCACTATATACAATGTACGCGTGTGCACGAAAACACGCTATGACACACGAAGATACTGAGTCAGACATACATATCCCTGAGTGTATGATGACCTCCACAAAAGAAAGAAACAAAAGAAAGAATCAGGCAGAAAGAAGGGCGGACGGACCGGCTGACCGACCGTTTGACAGACAGACAGACAGACAGACAGACAGACAGACAGACAGACAGACTGACTGACTGACTGACTGACTGACTGACTGACTGACGGACTGACGGACGGACGGACAGACGGACGGATACACGCTAACGAACCTTAATTAGATCCTGAAAGGACCTTGGACTACCAAAAAGGCTTTCGAATACGCATCTGTGAATGAGGGACTGACAATCAACCAAGAAATTTGAAAATGTTACTGCGCCCTCTCAAGTTGGAACACACTTCGCACATTACACCTTTGGTATATAGTAGCCCAGTATGGACTGCTTTTGTTTGACCACAATGCTTACAATCCAAGTGTACTACATTGTATATGGGCAAGCCTCGCCCCCTCGATGGCTTCGACAATTCACTCATTTCGTCCATCACATTGAGTGGTAAGTCGTATGCATATCAAGAGGGATAGAATAGGACTTCCGTGCTTATTCAATATAAGGGACCGGACAGAATTTACGGCAGAGGGGGGGGGCCTGGGGAGAAATTGGGGGGGGGGCCATGAAAAAAATGGGAGGCTTGAAGGGGGGGGCCATGAAAATTCTCATGGTTTGAAAGGGGGGGGGGGCCGCGAAATATTTTGTCATTGAAAAAAATTAATATGTTAGAAAATTTAGCATTGCATGAGATAGCACTTGATATCGCCTTTAATATTGAATGTCTACACTTTCATTTATGTATTAAAATGGAAGTGTGTACGTTTGTATTTAGTGAAGCATAAAAACACTACTCAAGATTAATTTGATACACCCTTAATTACTCTTATATACTCCAAGTTGTTCACACACACACACACATATGTATACATACACACACACACACATATGTATACATACATACATACATACATACATACATACATACATACATACATACATACATACATACATACATTTTAGCACTGTGGAAACAGGTTCAGTGTGTAATTACCATCAAGGATACATTACAGGTCCTAATATATATATATGGTAATATACTAGCATAGGACCTGTAATTTATGTGTTTAAAAAGTGACCTTTTGGTGAAAAATGTAAATACAAAAACGTCTGGCCAGATTAATTTAGATAGGTGTTTTATTTCTTTCCTTGACACTATTCTTGAGTTTCACTCTCAGACTCACTAGAGTCTGAAGATATGAGGCAAGACGTGTCTTTCTTTCTATCTAAAACCAGTGAAATTAAACTATTTCCCTCCTCAGCATCATCAAATGCATCTATCTGTACTAAATATTGTAAAGCATTTAGATGTCTGCGTGGTGTTAAGTGTTTTTTCATCAGTGACATGAAGTCACAAATGTCTTACATTTACAGGTGTATTGGTAATGCATTTGGTGTAGGAAAGTGAAAGCTGCATAAAATCCTTAGTTTGCTAGCACTTCATGACATCACAAATGTCTGACATTAGATAGTTATTGTGTTATGAGTATAAATAGATATTTGAATACACTATGTAGGTGATGTGATGTTCTTAGATACTCCCCACAAATGTCCCCACTACAGTTTTTCACAAATCACGCATGTGAATGTGTGTTTAACTCTGTGTCTGTGTTTCTGTGTATGTATCAGTGAATGACAGTTAAAACCACCACATCAAATGCCTTGGTATTAAGTGATGACTACTTATGGTGTCTAGTTGGGAAATACACAAGATTATACCACATGTGTATGATTACATGTATGGTCAAAATGTTTTATTTTGTTTTGTTTTCTAAAAAAATTCCTCTACAACTACTAAGTTGTTTGGGCTGAAATAGTAACATAATAGTAGTACCAAAAGAAATATTACAGTTGTGCTACAGTAACAAAAAAAAATTGTACTCTTTTTAGTTATTGTAGGGGGCAGGATATTGTGCACTTTTTTCTTTTCTTTTCTTTTTTTTTTTTTGGGGGGGGGGCCATGAAATTTTTATACTTTTGAAAGGGGGGGCTGTGAAATTTTGGTCACAGTGGATGGGGGGGCCAGGAAAAAAAACAAGTCAGAGATAATTTCTCCCCAGGCCCCCCCCCCTGCCGTAAATTCTGTCCGGTCCCTAAATGGTAGCTGGACGGACAAAGTAGACATTATACAGACAATTTAGCCAAGCTATTGAGGCTGTAAGATGGTCTAATACTGACCTTGCACAGTGTAGAAAATAAAGGAAGAGGAAAATGGAATGATTAAAGTACAATGTAGTCGAAGAGTTACTGAGCTCACATGGTTGAATGTGATATCCTAAAAGGATCAATTGTGTACAGATAGAAAAAGAATTTAACTGACATAGGCAAGTAGGTTTTTTTTATCTTTGCTAATATTTGTGCTCTTATAGACATAGGATAAGTGAAGTGTTTCACGAATTTTAGTTTAGGATTTAAACAGTTGTGATGATATGGAACACTTACAACCACACAGAGGGATGGGTGGGGTGGTTTGCTTGTTTGTTTGTTTGTTTGTTTGTTTGTTTGTTTGTTTGTTTGTTTGTTTGTTGAAACCATCACTAGATTCGGGTAAAACGTGTCATTTAGAGTCCGTCCAAAATATTGCCATATATACCAGAAGTACGCCATGAATGTAATAAGCTTTAATCGTTACGAAACACGATGCACATGGGAACAATAGCAAGTCCCATCTCTTTCCACGAGTCCAATCGTCAGATATATATCCAATCTGATTAAAATCCGATGTAGATGTCGGCTAATCGTTCATTCATATTTTACTTCGTTTTTTTTGCTTGAATTTACCTTCGTGATACATGTTTACGTCTTGATGACCGCCTCTACATCCGACTCTACATCTGACAAACACTTTGTTTATATTCCTTACACGCTTGAATTAAAGCATTTTCCTCATATTTTGAAAATAAACCCATCTGTATTGGTATATGGCTTGTATTGTTGGACACATGTTTGAAAAGGTTTATCAATCTTAGATTCTCGCATTGTGCTATAATAATGTCTACATTGTTCATAAAGCTTTCAACACTCGTACTAGTTTTGTTCAGCAAACACAGATGTATATGTTCTCCCCTATCATATTTTTACCTTTAATTATTTTTCCGTTAATTATTAGTAGAACGATATTCAGTTCTTTGTTCTTTTTTTCTCTACTGTTATGGAAAATGTTTTGGTGCGATGGGCTGAGGCCTTAGCATTTGAAATAAACTAAACTACTTAAACTACATAATGTCTACATCTGATGTAGCGCCGACCATCAAAACGAAAACGTAAACATTTATCACGAAGGTCAATTCCAGCAAAAATACCGAAGTAAAATAACAATGAACGGAATGAATGAACATCGGATTTTAATCAGATTAATATACGTCCAGCCGTTACGGTGAATCAAAGCACTTTTTATCGTCTGAAAATTTGTCGAGGTCAAGGGAATTGGAAGTGAATATAACCATACTTGATAATGAACTTTATGATATTTTAACTGCCGTACAATAAATCTATTCTTGAGAAATATCTCCCAACCAACAAGACATTCAAACGTAGAAACACCGTACTGGGACTTCCAATTCAAGAATATATATATATATATATAAAAGGAAAAGACTAGTGTTATCATATAATCTACATAAAATGGTTTGACTTTAGTGACAGTACACATAGGAATTATTTTTGTATTTACATACCTGAATTTGTATATCTGTATTTACATACCTGAATTTGTATATCTGTATTTACATACCTGAATTTGTATATCTGTATTTACATACCTGAATTTGTATATCTGTATTTACATGCCTGAATTTGTGTGTCTGTATTTACATACTTGAATTTGTGTCTGTATTTACATGTTTGAATTCGCATATCTGTATTTACACGCTTGAATTTGTATATCTGTATTTACATACCTGAATTTGTATATCTGTATTTACTGCTTGAATGTGTGTATGTGTACTTACACGCTTGAATTTGTGTCTGTATTTACATACTTGAATTTGTGTCTGTATTTACATGTTTGAATTCGCATATCTGTATTTACACGCTTGAATTTGTATATCTGTATTTACATACCTGAATTTGTATATCTGTATTTATTGCTTGAATATGTGTATGTGTATTTACATGCTTTAATTTGCGTGTCTGTATTTACTGCTTGGATTTGTGTATCTGTATTTTACATGCTTAAATTTGTGTATCTGTATTTACATGCTTGAATTTGTTTATATTCCTTACACGCTTGAATCTGTGTGTTATGATGCATTTTCCTCATATTTTGAAAATAAACCTATCTGTATTGGCATATGGCTTGTATTGTTGGACATATGTTTGAAAAAACACGACATTACATGTAAAGGTCTATCAATCTTAGATTCTCGCATTATGCTATAATGTCAATGGAACCATATGGATAACTTCACAACGGGTCCATTCGTTACTCCGGGACCAACTTTACGTCTTGCTCTGTCAGACTACTGTTTTTGTCACCCAGATGTTTCAAAATCGGATAACCAGAGTTCAGATAATCGGAGTTTCACTGTAGTTATCCAACATGTGCCCTTAAAAATATATACTATGACGGTTGTCTCCATCAAATTAATACCCTTTCTATCACTGTAACCATAAAGTTAAAATAATTTTGATTCATATTACTTTGGAATTGATACCTACAAATTGAAAGTTTGAACAGTCAACAGGTTGTTAGAAGTAATTTGAAATTCCTTTTCAACTTTTCAATTTTCTTTTCAATCTCTGCAAACCCACATTTTCGCCATTGAAGGTTGTAATGATTTCAATCCTGTAGAACATTGGAGCGATGGCCGATTTTAAAACGACGGTACTGTCCTGGTGATGATAATTAGACTAATAATTCCGGGGTGGGGGTGGGGGGTGGGGGGTGGGGGGGTATTCCCAAAGAAAGGTATACGCATACGTGTATGTGCCGCCCAAATGTGACACATTTTCACGAAAATGTCTTTTCATCTGAAATTTACTTATCGTTTTATCGATAACAGAGCAAACATCTATCCATTCACGACATCAGACTAAAGGTAATTTACCAGCTAACTTGTGATGTTCTATGCAAGGATGGTCATTATACAAAATAATGGCGTTATTAGGTATTTATGAATGTTCAAAAATACCGTCCTTAATAAAATATATGTTTTGGAATATACATGGGTGTTTTGAACATGGGCCGCACACACCCCGCCAGAAACTTTGGGGAATACCCCCTTCCCCACCCGTACTAATTACATGTTGCAGAATATATAATATTTCATTGTTCTCAAGGTAAATGGAGGGCGTATCAAAATAGCTGTTATAGAATAGCAACACATAACTTCCCAAAACTGATACGAGCTGGGAGTTAAACTGGGTCTACTTACAATGTGATTGCACGTGTCATGAGCCGTGTATCAGCAGAGATTATCAACAATTCAAGAGTCAATAGTACTTTATCTTTGGTAGTGCCAGCAGTGGCAGCACGTGAATGCCAAAGAACTCTCGTGATACTAGCCAGATGGAAATGAATGCTCAGCAAGTTGCCAACTAGATGAAAACATTGTAGAAAAAACAACGAAATCAAAGTTTCAGTGAAGTACAACCATATATTTGTATGCACCCGAAGTAAAGTTACATGGGGTGGCCTCGGGAAATAGCATGTGATTCTGGTAACTCACAATCCCTCGGCTGTAATAAATGGGTGCTATAGCCCTCATGGCCAGGCAATATGTGTTCAATATAAATCGGGTGTAGCCACCACCCAAATTTTCTGAATTCATTCAAGCTTCGAAAATATAGTTAATGTACTATATTGATACAATTCTTAGTCTTACAGTAAAAGCTATTTGTATGTACCCTCCCATTGCAACATTTCACTACAAACACTCCCGCAGGATCTAACTCCACCCTTAGAAATATGTGTCCGCCTCCCCTTCCCCCTCCCCCCAGATTGTCATACACCCCACTACCACCTCCCCATCATTCTGCTACATATTATTCACTCCCACGAAATATTTGCATTCTCCATCAGATTAGTCTAACGCCATAACATACGAACGCATTAAAATGCATCGACCACGGTGCTGAACGAATGATTCGCCATGGTATTATAAATATTCTGTACAGTAGTTAAAATTACCACGTGTTCAAAGATGAGAGAAAAAAGGAGCATCTGGAACTTTTGGTAGAGAAGGTGATAATATGTTATTCGAGGTAAGAATTAATGTATGTTTGAATTAAGGTTTGCTCAGTTTTCCATTTGAGCTGTATTTAGGTCAAGCGTTACGAATAAAATGATGTCTGAGGAAAGATTTCATAGGTAAATATGCAGCCAATAATGTTATTCTAGAGCTCTGCCATTTACTACCTATGCTTGGGGACGTTTCTGTGAGTAGTAAAACATCTGTAACTTTTATTTTGAAAGGAAATTGACGAAAACTGAGCATAATTTTCATACTACGTGTGTATACATCATCATCCACACAAAGATGAACCAATTGATGACAAACCCTACGTGTAACACATGTTTCGGAAAAAATATATTTGAAGTTAAAGCATTTAGAAAATCCAGGTCGATCATATCTACGAATCGATAAAGGTCTGCAATCTGCAATATATAATAAATGCAGATCACCTCTTCTAAAGAAAATGTAATTTCCGAACAAAGCTGGTCGGTTTCAGTACAAAGAAAATAAAGGAATATATAAATTTGATGTAAATAAAATAATCAGCTGTGACACTGTTTGATGGCAGAAACTTATTCTCGTTAGATTGAGTTTATAGAAAATGTACTGTGTACAGAATGTATTCTTTGGGTAACGCAAGTGAGGAAAGACAACTTGCAGGTAACATACATTGCGCGCGCACACACACACACACACACACACACACAGACACACACCTACCTACCTACCTACCTACCTACTACCTACCTACCTACCTACCTACCTACCTACACACACACACACACACACACACACACACACATACATACATACATACATACATACATACATACATACATACATACATACATACATACATACATACATATCCACAGCACGTGATAATTTCCTGAACAAATCATGTATGTTAGTGTAAAAGTAATTCTGTATTCGTTCATGTGTGAGTCGATTAATCGGTGTAGGCATAACGTACGTAACAGTCATACCTAAGGACTTTCAAAGTGTTAGATTCAAAACCTGGATATTGGTAATGTTAATAAGCTCTAAAGGATCGTACCATTGTGTGCGTACAAAGAAAGTACTAATATGTACACGAAACTAATTTGTCACCCATTTACATACAGTAATGCTAATCATAAAACACGCTTCTGTAGAGCTACATTCATTGAATGAAGAACTATTACTGTCAGCTGCTATACGCTGGTTTATGCAACACATGGGAATTTAGGGCATATTCCCACCAACGCTGTTCAAACAAAATGATTATTTACCAAGTATCTTTCGGCGAATTTCAAACGTGCTGAAACGAGGAGGAAGGTGAATGTGTGTGAATTGTAGACAACATCTCTAAGGTATTGTATTTCCATTCTTTTTATTGAACTATAACTTTTATGAGAACAAAAACAGCTTGAATCTTGTACGTAGTTAGGACTTCAAATGTCCGTGCCCTCGGCCCTAGAGATCATGTCAGGCCATCACCATCATTATAAACGCCTTGAGTAATCAACCTTGATACAAAATTCATTCTTTAAACTTAGGCTGCATTCACAAATAATGGGAAGGGGGGGGTCGGAGGAGGAATCATGACAAATTTAGATTTTTTTTCAAGTCCCCCCTTTTATAACCCAAAAAATTCAGATCCCCCCTCCACATGGTAAGAAATTTTCAAGCCCCCCCCCACACACATTTATTTATATAACATATATATAGCCACACACATACACATGTGTACACACACACACACACACACACATACATACATATACCTACCTACCTACATACATACATACATACATACATACATACATACATACATACATAAATACATACATACATACGTACATACATACATACATACACACACACACATACATACATACATACATACATACATACATACATACATACATACATACATACATACATACATACATACATACATACATTGTCTCTAATGTAATTGCATGAACATGTTTACATTTGGAATCTCCAAATTTTACTCATTTGCACAGACTTTAACATTACTTGAGTGTATATTGAAGCTGAACACAGGGTAATTAATATTAGTTGTTTTATATACAGGAACTTGTGTATATACATGTTTTGCACCTTTTTTTGTTAAAAGGCTGTCAAATTTTGACATGATTTTTAGTTCTCCAGTTTCACTAATGTTTTTTGGCTGAACAGTGCTGAATTATTTTTTAAAGCCATACTCCTACCCTGTTAACAAATTTACATGAATACTTTCCAATATTATTTTTGCATAGTGTTTTTAAAATTAATGGATCTAGAGACAAGTAGACTACTGTACAGTCTTTTGCAAACAGCATATACAAATGTGCATTCAAAATAAAACAAATACATGTAAACTTTTAAAATAGGGCAACTCTGTCCTTTAAGCCAAACATTCCAAGCAAATAAATATACACCATGGTAGCGATGATGCAGATTCATGGAAATAACAGGTAAAATGGTGGCCATTATTGTATATAATGTTTCAGTTTGCAACAATTCTTTTGTAATTGACTTTTGTACAACTATTCATCAATTCTTCTGGTCTTCCATGTTGTTGCTCTCCGGCCTTTCACATATTGCATTGTTTTATTTTTTGGATAGGAGAAAATTTCACTCAATAGTACTACACAATGAGCTCTGCATCTCTAGACATTTTAGATGAGCCTAATTTGCAAAGACTATTAGTCCGTGTGGTTATTAGCCCTATGAAGGGTCTCAACAACAATCTTATTTGTAACTATTTATTTGTATTAGTATCAAACCTGTTGATCCACCACCACCAACCAACCAAATATCAGTGACAGCCTGACAGGCTATTTATACTCATTTCACATTTATCAAAATGTGCCTTCAGATGCAGAGCTTGATGTCCTTTGCTCAAAACTTTCAATAATCAATCAGGTACAAATGGATAACAAATAATTAAGGGATGGTGCAAATTTAACTTTTAAACGATTAAACTATTTAATTTTTACACAATTTATTTATATTTATACATTTTTTATTTACCGGTTTACATTCATTTTACAAATATAAATTGTAAGAAATGTCACAAGTACTTTCTGCCTGAAATCATAAAGGATTTTATATACATGTTTTTTTGGAAGAGTTTTATTTATTATTGTTATTTATTTATTTATTTATCTATTTATTTATGTAGTTCAAGATAGTTCAAAACGTTTATTTAAAAGATTAAAATTCACTTCAGGACAGTTCAACATGCCATCAGCCGATGTCGAGTATGATAAATAGTGCAATGTTTTGAAATTGTCCATAGACTATGTCATACTCATTTTGCAGTGATTTTGGGCTATCTATATTGTGCAGTCTCTTCCTGTGCTCATTTTACAGTTGGTTTAATAGTTGTGATCAACAATGGGCGAGATAAGCAACTCAACACACACTTAAGTTATTAAAAAGACATTGGGTATCTCAAAATGTGTTTTCATCATCATTATTATATGTGAAAATATTTTAGGTCCCCCCCCCCCAAATTTTTTTTTTTTCAAGTCCCCCCTCCACCATCCTCCAAATTTTCAAGTCCCCCCCCTCAATTCCTCCAAACCCCCCCTGCCCATTATTTGTGAATGCAGCCTTACTTGTACTGAAAAATTGAGTATAAAATCCTCCTGACTCTGAACATCCATTTTAAATACATATTTTTTTGTTATATAAATGTGAAAAGAAGTGACACGTGTAGGAATTGAAACCCACATCCCCTAAACACTAGTCAGAGTGCTGTATCAGCTTAGCTAACGTGGCGACTGGTAGATACCGTGAATTGTTCCCGATGTGCACTCTCTTTCCTCGAAGCGATGGTGAGGAACAGACTCATTTAAAAAAAACTTTGCGGTTTTTTGTTTGTTTTTTTTTTTGCATTTATGCCTTGCATTGTACTATGTTCTTGTGAATGTAAATAATGTATAGATCGTGACCCTAACTAATACATTTGTAGTCAGGGTCGAATTTATAAAATAGTGCCATACAGCTAGGTTACACGAACTTGGTAAAATAAGTACGTGTATACGATAAGATAAACAATACGTATTTGGTTATGGTGACATCGTGTTCACCTTTCAAGACAAAATGGAGAATGCAGATGAAGACAGAAAATGGCTTAAAGTTAGTTTTTGAGTAACCCAGTCAATATTTCATGCATTATCTGGATGCATTCCAACGGTACGTTTGTAACTCGCGTAATATGGGCACATTTTTAGAATTGCGCAATACTACTCGTAGTACATTCAATAATGTCAAATGTTGTTACCACCACTATCACAGCCAGCATCCCCACCATCACTATCATCACAGCTACCACCAAACCACCACAACCACCATCACAACCACCGCCGCCGCCGCCATCACCATCACCACCACCACCACACCACCACCACCACCACCACCACCACCGCCGCCGCCGCCGCCGCCATCACTACTCCAACAACAACAACACCACCGCCACCGCCACCATCACCACCTCCACCAACCACCACCACCACAACAACAATAACAACACAGTAATCATTCACCAACCATGATCACCGCCATCACAGCCTTCACCACCACCACCACCACAACAACAACAACAAATGCGACAACAACAACAACAACAACAACAACAACAACAACAACACAATCGTCATCACCACCACGACCATCGCAACATGCATTAACCATCACCATTTTCTCTATTATTATTACTACTACTACTACTACTACTACTACTAGTACTATCACCACCACCACCAACAACAACAACAACACCACCGCCGCCGCCACTACCACCAACACCACCACCATGATGTAAGAAAAGTTAGATATTTCCAGTTTTGACATTTTAAAATTGAATTTATCAATTTGAATAATCGAAACAAATAGCCATTTGATTGACGTCTGTGCGTCACTGAAAAAAATACATAGGCGGCCCCACACGTGCCCAGAGACTTAGCTTAGTAGATTATCATTAGAGAAACTCTCCGTCTGTTTATCGACGGTGCAAATGGTGCCGTTATCATAACATGATGACGTGTGTTTGATTCGTATTCTGCTATTCCATCACGTATATTGTACGTACTAAAGCAGTGTGTTGAGAAACGAGGATTCGTTACCACTGAAACTACCAGAGGTAAGCACTACAGAACAAGTTATTTTTTGTATAGAACTTTCTATTAACACAGCAGTATAATACGGTACTCCATATTGATCACTCTAGTGAAGCAAACTGGAAATATTGACTTTATATGTATGTATGTATGTATGTATGTATGTATGTATGTATGTATGTCTGTCTGTCTGTCTGTCTATGTATGTATGTATGTATGTATGTATGTATGTATGTATGTATGTATGTATGTATGTACGTAAGTACGTACGTACGTACGTACGTACGGATGGATAGATGGATGGATGGATGGATGGATGGATCATTACGAGTCGCTGGTATTAACTGCTTCCCTCAGGGAACCTCACTCACATATTAGTCTGTCGAGAGCCCGGGGTCGAGAGGTACACTTATAGAATCACTGCCCACTGACCAACAAGGATACAGGATACTGGATATAAGAAGACTTATTTCGTAACAGGTGCCAGGCTTAGATAGATATAAATGGAAGATGAAACTCTAGAACCACCAAATAAATGTAACATATACAGCACAGAAACTAGGCGTTTCCACATATACAAAACTCATGCAAAACCTATTACAACTCATATTTAAATTAAACACTCTACGCCTTCAGTCACTTCAAGACTTCTGATTGGATTAAATCTCACATCCGCTTTATATACCCGTATATCTCCGATGTGGAATTTATAATATTCATTTAGTCTTTAGAGAAGGGTTTATTAATTTTGTTTTCATATCATCCGCTACCAGCAGTTACACTTTCATTACAATAGTTCGTTTGTCTTTACGTCAGCTGAACTTGGGCCAAATATAAAAAAATGTGAGTTTCTGATAACTCAACCAACTCTAGTTTAACCTACAACCCTAAGCATTTTTTAAACATTTAAAACAAAAAGATAAGACATTCTCTGTCTTCTTGATGTCTGTTTTCTTTTCCTAGCGATGTCTGTTTATATTTCATCAAACTATCACAGAAGGGGTATTCTGACTGACATTTTGTTTTGTATTTGGGGTGTAGAAATTTTTTCAAAAATACTTGAAAAACAATAAAAAGATAAGATATCAAAGATTAAATAAAACCCTGACCTACCTACCTTCCTTATTTTCTGAGGCCATGTTATCGGAAGTACACAATTAATATTGTTTGTCTTATATACAAAGAGATAATTAGATTACTGGAGATCATTTCCATCCATTGTATACTGCATCAGCTGTTCCAATTCATATGGTCAAAATAATAACAAGCCGTACAATGGAGTTCAGATTATTACACAGCTTTTGGTTTTCAGTATGTTTGAACTATCTTGATATTTACGGTTGATACTAGTAACAGACACACTAAACAACCACTAAATCTTCGAACGTGTGAATGCGTTGTCATTTATACGCAGTACATTGGAAGCACCAAGCCAAGTAACTATCACTTTGTCATAATGTTAATCCCTTTTTCTCATAGCAACGGTAATTTTTGCATTGAAACTATAACGGATGCACTACTAGACAAAGTTCGCTGTCCCAAAAAATTAGATTTTACGAGCGTATCAGATACAGGCAAAGGCGCTCGAACAGCTAAGTGACAAAGTAAACCACAATTACTCCTTTCTCGTCAATCCCTATGAAAATATGTTGATATATCTCGGGTTCATCTCGTATTGGCTTCTAAATCATCAAAAAATTGTTTCACATATGCAACATTGCAAAGAGAGAATTGTAGTTGTGTTACATCTCTTCTACCATTTAAACTCAAGTTATTTGAATGCAAA